>NC_092559.1:52686608-52701608 GCF_037038585.1 Patagioenas fasciata
GCAAGGCAAGGTAGGGAAGGGAAGGGAAGGGAAGGGAAGGGAAGGGAAGGGAAGGGAAGGGAAGGGAAGGGAAGGGAAGGGAGAGGATGGTAGGGGAAGGGAAGGGAAGGGAAGGGAAGGGAAGGGAAGGGAAGGGAAGGGAAGGGAAGGGAAGGGAAGGGAAGGGAAGGGAAGGGAAGGGAAGGGAAGGGAAGGGAAGGGAAGGGAAGGGAAGGGAAGGGAGAGGATGGTAGGGGAAGGGAGGAGAAGCGAGGGGAAGGGAGGGGAAAGGAAGGGAAGGGAAGGGAAGGGAAGGGAAGGGAAGGGAAGGGAAGGGAAGGGAAGGGAAGGGAAGGGAAGGGAAGGGAAGGTATAGCTAAGCAAGTCAAGGGATGGCAAGGGAAGGCAAGGCATGGAAATGAATGGCTAAACAAGGCAAGGGATGGCAAGGCAAGGGATGGCAAGGCATGAGATGGCAAGGCAAGGCAAGGCACGGCAAGGCAAGGCAAGGCAGGGCAAGGCACGGCAAGGCAAGGCAAGGCAAGGCAAGGGAAGGGAAGGGAAGGGAAAGGAAGGGAAGGGAAGGGAAGGGAAGGGAAGGGAAGGGAAGGGAAGGGAAGGGAAGGGAAGGGAAGGGAAGGGAAGGGAAGGGAAGGGAAGGGAAGGGAAGGTATATCTAAGCAAGGCAAGGGATGGCAAGGGACGGCAAGGCAAGGAAATGAATGGCTAAACAAGGCAAGGAATGGCAAGGCAAGGGATGGCAAGGGATGGCAAGGCATGAGATGGCAAGGCAAGGCAAGGCAGGGCAAGGCAAGGGGAGGTAAGGCCAAGGAAGGGAAGGGAAGGGAAGGGAAGGGATGGCAAGGGATTGCAGGGAAAGTCAAAGACAGGGAATGGCAAGGCATAAGATAGCAAGGCAAGGCTTGAGATGGCAAGGCAAGTTAGGGAAGGGAAGGGAAGGGAAGGGAAGGGAAGGGAAGGGAAGGGAAGGGAAGGGAAGGGAAGGGAAGGGAAGGGAAGGGAAGGGAAGGGAAGGGAAGGGAAGGGAAGGGAGAGGATGGTAGGGGAAGGGAGGAGAAGCGAGGGGAAGGGAGGGGAAGGGAGCGAAAGGGAAGCGTAGGGAAGGGAAAGGAAGGGAAGGGAAGGGAAGGGAAGGGAAGGGAAGGGAAGGGAAGGGAAGGGAAGGGAAGGGAAGGGAAGGGAAGGGAAGGGAAGGGAAGGGATAGCAAGGGATGGCAAGGGAAGGGATGGCAAGGGAAGGGATGGCAAGGGAAGAAAAGTGATGGCAAGGGAATGGAAGGGATGGCAAGGCAATGCATGAGATGGCAAGGCAAGGCAAGGCAAGGCAAGGCAAGGCAAGGCAGGGCAAGGCAAGGCAAGGCAAGGCAGGGCAAGGCAAGCCAAGGCAAGGCAAGGCAAGGCAAGGCAAGGCAAGGCAAGGCAAGGCAAGGCAAGGCAAGGCAAGGCAAGGCAAGGCAAGGCAAGGGAAGGGAAGGGAAGGGATGGCAAAAGATGGCAGGGGAGGGCAAGGGATGGCACGGAAAGTCAAAGACAGGAAATGGCATGGCATGGGATGGCAAGGCAAAGCATGAGACGGCAAGGCAAAGGAAGGGAAGGGAAGGGAAGGGAGGGGAAGGGAAGGGAAGAAAAGGAAAGGGAAAGGAAGGGAAGGGAAGGGAAGGGAAGGGAAGGGAAGGGAAGGGAAGGGAAGGGAAGGGAAGGGAAGGGAAGGGAAGGGAAGGGAAGGGAAGGGAAGGGAAAGGTAGGGAAGGGAAGGGAGGGGAAGGGAAAGGAAGGGAAGGGAAGGGAAGGGAAGGGAAGGGAAGGGAAGGGAAGGGAAGGGAAGGGAAGGGAAGAGATGGCAAGGGAAGGGAAGGGAAGGGAAGGGAAGGGAAGGGAAGGGAAGGGAAGGGAAGGGAAGGGAAGGGAAGGGAAGGGAAGGGAAGGGAAGGGAAGGGAAGGGAAGGGAAGGGAAAGGTAGGGAAGGGAAGGGAAGGGAAGGGAAGGGAAGGGAAGGGAAGGGAAGGGAAGGGAAGGGAAAAGAAGGGAAGGGAAGGGAAGGGAAGGGAAGGGAAGGGAAGGGAAGGGAAGGGAAGGGAAGGGAAGGGAAGGGAAGGGAAGGGAGAGGATGGTAGGGGAAGGGAGGAGAAGCGAGGGGAAGGGAGGGGAAGGGAAGGGAAGGGAAGGGAAGGGAAGGGAAGGGAAGGGAAGGGAAGGGAAGGGAAGGGAAGGGAAGGGTAGGGAAGGGAAGGGAAGGGAAGGGAAGGGAAGGGAAGGGAAGGGAAAGGTAAGGAAGGGAAGGGAAGGGAAGGGAAGGGAAGGGAAGGGAAGGGAAGGGAAGGGAAGGGAAGGGAAGGGAAGGGAAGGGAAAGGTAGGGAAGGGAAGGGAAGGGAAGGGAAGGGAGGGGAAGGGAAGGGAAGAAAAGGAAAGGGAAAGGAAGGGAAGGGAAGGGAAGGGAAGGGAAGGGAAGGGAAGGGAAGGGAAGGGAAGGGAAGGGAAGGGAAGGGAAGGGAAGGGAAGGGAAGGGAAAGGTAGGGAAGGGAAGGGAAGGGAAGGGAAGGGAAGGGAAGGGAAGGGAAGGGAAGGGAGGGGAAGGGAAGGGAAGAAAAGGAAAGGGAAAGGAAGGGAAGGGAAGGGAAGGGAAGGGAAGGGAAGGGAAGGGAAGGGAAGGGAAGGGAAGGGAAGGGAAGGGAAAGGTAGGGAAGGGAAGGGAGGGGAAGGGAAAGGAAGGGAAGGGAAGGGAAGGGAAGGGAAGGGAAGGGAAGGGAAGGGAAGGGAAGGGAAGGGAAGGGAAGAGATGGCAAGGGAAGGGAAGGGAAGAAAAGGGAAGGGAAGGGAAGGGAAGGGAAGGGAAGGGAAGGGAAGGGAAGGGAAGGGAAGGGAAGGGAAGGGAAGGGAAGGGAAGGGAAGGGATGGCAAGGGAAGGGATGGCAAGGGAAGGGAAGGGATGGCAAGGGAAAGGAAGGGATGGCAAGGGAAGGGAAGGGATGGCAAGGGAAGGGAAGGGATGGCAAGGCAATGCATGAGATGGCAAGGCAAGGCAATGCAAGGCAAAGCAAAGGACGGGAAGGGAAGGGAAGGGATGGTAAGAGAAGGGATGGCAAGGGATTGCAGGGAAAGTCAAAGACAGGGAATGGCAAGGCATGAGATTGCAAGGCAAGGCTTGAGATGGCAAGGCAAGGTAGGGAAGGGAAGGGAAGGGAAGGGAAGGGAAGGGAAGGGAAGGGAAGGGAAGGGAAGGGAAGGGAAGGGAAGGGAAGGGATGGCAAGGGAAGGGATGGCAAGGGAAGGGAAGGGATGGCAAGGGAAGGGAAGGGATGGCAAGGCAATGCATGAGATGGCAAGGCAAGGCAATGCAAGGCAAAGCAAGGGACGGGAAGGGAAGGGAAGGGATGGTAAGAGAAGGGATGGCAAGGGATTGCAGGGAAAGTCAAAGACAGGGAATGGCAAGGCATGAGATGGCAAGGCAAGGCTTGAGATGGCAAGGCAAGGTAGGGAAGGGAAGGGAAGGGAAGGGAAGGGAAGGGAAGGGAAGGGAAGGGAAGGGAAGGGAAGGGAAAAGAAGGGAAGGGAAGGGAAGGGAAGGGAAGGGAAGGGAAGGGAAGGGAAGGGAAGGGAAGGGAAGGGAAGGGAAGGGAAGGGAAGGGAGAGGATGGTAGGGGAAGGGAGGAGAAGCGAGGGGAAGGGAGGGGAAGGGAAGGGAAGGGAAGGGAAGGGAAGGGAAGGGAAGGGAAGGGAAGGGAAGGGAAGGTATAGCTAAGCAAGTGAAGGGATGGCAAGGGAAGGCAAGGCAAGGAAAAGAATGGCTAAACAAGGCAAGGGATGGCAAGGCAAGGCAAGGGATGGCAAGGCAAGGAATGGCAAAGCAAGGCAAGGGATGGCAAGGCAAGGCAAGGCAAGGCAGGGCAAGGCAAGGCAAGGCAAGGCAAGGCAGGGCAAGGCAAGGCAAGGCAAGGCAAGCCAAGGCAAGGCAAGGCAAGGCAAGGCAAGGCAAGGCAAGGCAAGGCAAGGCAAGGCAAGGCAAGGCAAGGGAAGGGAAGGGAAGGGAAGGGAAGGGAAGGGAAGGGAAGGGAAGGGAAGGGAAGGGAAGGGAAGGGAAGGGAAGGGAAGGGAAGGGAAGGGAAGGGATGGCAAAAGATGGCAGGGGAGGGCAAGGGATGGCACGGAAAGTCAAAGACAGGAAATGGCATTTCATGGGATGGCAAGGCAAAGCATGAGACGGCAAGGCAAAGGAAGGGAAGGGAAGGGAAGGGAGGGGAAGGGAAGGGAAGAAAAGGAAAGGGAAAAGAAGGGAAGGGAAGGGAAGGGAAGGGAAGGGAAGGGAAGGGAAGGGAAGGGAAGGGAAGGGAAGGGAAGGGAAGGGAAGGGAAGGGAAGGGAAGGGAAGGGAAGGGAAGGGAAAGGTAGGGAAGGGAAGGGAAGGGAAGGGAGGGGAAGGGAAAGGAAGGGAAGGGAAGGGAAGGGAAGGGAAGGGAAGGGAAGGGAAGGGAAGGGAAGGGAAGGGAAGGGAAGGGAAGAGATGGCAAGAGAAGGGAAGGGAAGGGAAGGGAAGGGAAGGGAAGGGAAGGGAAGGGAAGGGAAGGGAAGGGAAGGGAAGGGAAGGGAAGGGAAGGGAAGGGAAGGGAAGGGAAGGGAAGGGAAGGGAAGGGAAGGGAAGGGAAGGGAAGGGAAGGGATGGCAAGGGAAGGGATGGCAAGGGAAGGGATGGCAAGGGAAGGGATGGCAAGGGAAGGGAAGGGATGGCAAGGGAAGGGATGGCAAGGGAAGGGAAGGGATGGCAAGGCAATGCATGAGATGGCAAGGCAAGGCAATGCAAGGCAAAGCAAGGGACGGGAAGGGAAGGGAAGGGATGGTAAGAGAAGGGATGGCAAGGGATTGCAGGGAAAGTCAAAGACAGGGAATGGCAAGGCATGAGATGGCAAGGCAAGGCTTGAGATGGCAAGGCAAGGTAGGGAAGGGAAAGGTAGGGAAGGGAAGGGAAGGGAAGGGAAGGGAAGGGAAGGGAAGGGAAGGGAAGGGAAGGGAAGGGAAGGGAAGGGAAGGGAAGGGAAGGGAAGGGAGGGGAAGGGAAGGGAAGAAAAGGAAAGGGAAAGGAAGGGAAGGGAAGGGAAGGGAAGGGAAGGGAAGGGAAGGGAAGGGAAGGGAAGGGAAGGGAAGGGAAGGGAAGGGAAGGGAAGGGAAAGGTAGGGAAGGGAAGGGAGGGGAAGGGAAAGGAAGGGAAGGGAAGGGAAGGGAAGGGAAGGGAAGGGAAGGGAAGGGAAGGGAAGAGATGGCAAGGGAAGGGAAGGGAAGAAAAGGGAAGGGAAGGGAAGGGAAGGGAAGGGAAGGGAAGGGAAGGGAAGGGAAGGGAAGGGAAGGGAAGGGAAGGGAAGGGAAGGGAAGGGATGGCAAGGGAAGGGATGGCAAGGGAAGGGAAGGGATGGCAAGGGAAGGGAAGGGATGGCAAGGGAAGGGAAGGGATGGCAAGGGAAGGGAAGGGATGGCAAGGCAATGCATGAGATGGCAAGGCAAGGCAATGCAAGGCTAAGCAAGGGACGGGAAGGGAAGGGAAGGGATGGTAAGAGAAGGGATGGCAAGGGATTGCAGGGAAAGTCAAAGACAGGGAATGGCAAGGCATGAGATTGCAAGGCAAGGCTTGAGATGGCAAGGCAAGGTAGGGAAGGGAAGGGAAGGGAAGGGAAGGGAAGGGAAGGGAAGGGAAGGGAAGGGAAGGGAAGGGAAGGGAAGGGATGGCAAGGGAAGGGATGGCAAGGGAAGGGAAGGGATGGCAAGGGAAGGGAAGGGATGGCAAGGCAATGCATGAGATGGCAAGGCAAGGCAATGCAAGGCAAAGCAAGGGACGGGAAGGGAAGGGAAGGGATGGTAAGAGAAGGGATGGCAAGGGATTGCAGGGAAAGTCAAAGACAGGGAATGGCAAGGCATGAGATGGCAAGGCAAGGCTTGAGATGGCAAGGCAAGGTAGGGAAGGGAAGGGAAGGGAAGGGAAGGGAAGGGAAGGGAAGGGAAGGGAAGGGAAGGGAAGGGAAGGGAAGGGAAGGGAAGGGAAGGGAAGGGAGAGGATGGTAGGGGAAGGGAAGGGAAGGGAAGGGAAGGTATAGCTAAGCAAGTGAAGGGATGGCAAGGGAAGGCAAGGCAAGGAAATGAATGGCTAAACAAGGCAAGGGATGGCAAGGCAAGGCAAGGGATGGCAAGGCATGAGATGTCAAGGCAAGGCACGGCAGGGCAAGGCAAGGCAAGGCAATGCAAGGCAAGGCAAGGCAAGGCAAGGCAAGGCAAGGCAAGGGAAGGGAAGGGAAGGGAAAGGAAGGGAAGGGAAGGGAAGGGAAGGGAAGGGAAGGGAAGGGAAGGGAAGGGAAGGGAAGGGAAGGGATGGCAAGGGAAGGGATGGCAAGGGAAGGGATGGCAAGGGAAGGGATGGCAAGGGAAGGGATGGCAAGGGAAGAAAAGTGATGGCAAGGGAAGGGAAGGGATGGCAAGGCAATGCATGAGATGGCAAGGCAAGGCAAGGCAAGGCTAGCGAGGGGAAGGGAAGGGAAGGGAAGGGATGGCAAAAGATGGCAGGGGAGGGCAAGGGATGGCACGGAAAGTCAAAGACAGGAAATGGCATGGCATGGGATGGCAAGGCAAAGCATGAGACGGCAAGGCAAAGGAAGGGAAGGGAAGGGAAGGGAAGGGAAGGGAAGGGAAGAGAGGGGAAGGGAAGGGAAGAAAAGGAAAGGGAAAGGAAGGGAAGGGAAGGGAAGGGAACGGAAGGGAAGGGAAGGGAAGGGAAGGGAAGGGAAGGGAAGGGAAGGGAAGGGAAGGGAAGGGAAGGGAAGGGAAGGGATGGCAAGGGAAGCGAAAGGGATGGCAAGGGAAGGGATAGTAAGAGAAGGGATGGCAAGGGAAGGGAAGGGATGGCAAGGGAAGCGAAAGGGATGGCAAGGGAAGGGATGGCAAGGGAAGGGATGGCAAGGGAAGGGATGGCAAGGGAAGGGAAGGGATGGCAAGGGAATGGAAGGGATGGCAAGGCAATGCATGAGATGGCAAGGCAAGGCAAGGCAAGGCAAGGCAAGGGAGGGGAAGGGAAGGGTAGGGAAGGGAAGGGAAGGGTAGGGAAGGGAAGGGAAGGGAAGGGAAGGGAAGGGAAGGGAAGGGAAGGGAAGGGAAGGGAAGGGAAGGGAAGGGAAGGGAAGGGAAGGGAAGGGAAGGGAAGGGAAAGGAAGGGATGGCAAGGGAAGCGAAAGGGATGGCAAGGGAAGGGATGGTAAGAGAAGGGATGGTAAGGGATTGCAGGGAAAGTCAAAGACAAGGAATGGCAAGGCATGAGATGGCAAGGCAAGGCTTGAGATGGCAAGGCAAGGTAGGGAAGGGAAGGGAAGGGAAGGGAAGGGAAGGGAAGGGAAGGGAAGGGAAGGGAAGGGAAGGGAAGGGAAGGGAAGGGAAGGGAAAAGAAGGGAAGGGAAGGGAAGGGAAGGGAAGGGAAGGGAAGGGAAGGGAAGGGAAGGGAAGGGAAGGGAAGGGAAGGGAAGGGATGGCAAGGGAAGGGATGGCAAGGTAGGGAAGGGATGGCAAGGGAAGGGAAGGGATGGCAAGGCAATGCATGAGATGGCAAGGCAAGGCAATGCAAGGCAAAGCAAGGGACGGGAAGGGAAGGGAAGGGATGGTAAGAGAAGGGATGGCAAGGGATTGCAGGGAAAGTCAAAGACAGGGAATGGCAAGGCATGAGATGGCAAGGCAAGGCTTGAGATGGCAAGGCAAGGTAGGGAAGGGAAGGGAAGGGAAGGGAAGGGAAGGGAAGGGAAGGGAAGGGAAGGGAAGGGAAGGGAAAAGAAGGGAAGGGAAGGGAAGGGAAGGGAAGGGAAGGGAAGGGAAGGGAAGGGAAGGGAAGGGAAGGGAAGGGAAGGGAAGGGAAGGGAAGGGAAGGGAAGGGAGAGGATGGTAGGGGAAGGGAGGAGAAGCGAAGGGAAGGGAGGGGAAGGGAAGGGAAGGGAAGGGAAGGGAAGGGAAGGGAAGGGAAGGGAAGGTATAGCTAAGCAAGTGAAGGGATGGCAAGGGAAGGCAAGGCAAGGAAAAGAATGGCTAAACAAGGCAAGGGATGGCAAGGCAAGGCAAGGGATGGCAAGGCAAGGAATGGCAAAGCAAGGCAAGGGATGGCAAGGCAAGGCAAGGCAAGGCAGGGCAAGGCAAGGCAAGGCAAGGCAAGGCAGGGCAAGGCAAGGCAAGCCAAGGCAAGGCAAGGCAAGGCAAGGCAAGGCAAGGCAAGGCAAGGCAAGGCAAGGCAAGGGAAGGCAAGGCAAGGCAAGGCAAGGGAAGTGAAGGGAAGGGAAGGGAAGGGAAGGGAAGGGAAGGGAAGGGAAGGGAAGGGATGGCAAAAGATGGCAGGGGAGGGCAAGGGATGGCACGGAAAGTCAAAAACAGGAAATGGCATGGCATGGGATGGCAAGGCAAAGCATGAGACGGCAAGGCAAAGGAAGGGAAGGGAAGGGAAGGGAAGGGAAGGGAAGGGAAGGGAAGGGAAGGGAAGGGAAGGGAAGGGAAGGGAAGGGAAAGGTAGGGAAGGGAAGGGAAGGGAAGGGAGGGGAAGGGAAAGGAAGGGAAGGGAAGGGAAGGGAAGGGAAGGGAAGGGAAGGGAAGGGAAGGGAAGGGAAGGGAAGGGAAGGGAAGGGAAGGGAAGAGATGGCAAGGGAAGGGAAGGGAAGGGAAGGGAAGGGAAGGGAAGGGAAGGGAAGGGAAGGGAAGGGAAGGGAAGGGAAGGGAAGGGAAGGGAAGGGAAGGGAAGGGAAGGGAAGGGAAGGGAAGGGAAGGGAAGGGATGGCAAGGGAAGGGATGGCAAGGGAAGGGATGGCAAGGGAAGGGATGGCAAGGGAAGGGAAGGGATGGCAAGGGATGGCAAGGGAAGGGAAGGGATGGCAAGGCAATGCATGAGATGGCAAGGCAAGGCAATGCAAGGCAAAGCAAGGGACGGGAAGGGAAGGGATGGTAAGAGAAGGGATGGCAAGGGATTGCAGGGAAAGTCAAAGACAGGGAATGGCAAGGCATGAGATGGCAAGGCAAGGCTTGAGACGGCAAGGCAAGGTAGGGAAGGGAAGGGAAGGGAAGGGAAGGGAAGGGAAGGGAAGCTATAGCTAAGCAAGTGAAGGGATGGCAAGGGAAGGCAAGGCAAGGAAATGAATGGCTAAACAAGGCAAGGGATGGCAAGGCAAGGCAAGGGATGGCAAGGCATGAGATGTCAAGGCAAGGCAAGGCAAGGCACGGCAAGGCAAGGCAAGGCAAGGCAAGGCAAGGGAAGGCAAGGGAAGGGAAGGGAAGGGAAGGGAAGGGAAGGGAAGGGAAGGGAAGGGAAGGGAAGGGAAGGGAAGGGAAGGGAAGGGAAGGGAAGGGAAGGGAAAGGTAGGGAAGGGAAGGGAAGGGAAGGGAGGGGAAGGGAAGGGAAGGGAAGGGAAGGGAAGGGAAGGGAAGGGAAGGGAACGGAAGAAAAGGAAAGGGAAAGGAAGGGAAGGGAAGGGAAGGGAAGGGAAGGGAAGGGAAGGGAAGGGAAGGGAAGGGAAGGGAAGGGAAGGGAAGGGAAGGGAAGGGAAGGGAAGGGAAGGGAAGGGAAGGGAAAGGTAGGGAAGGGAAGGGAAGGGAAGGGAAGGGAAGGGAGGGGAAGGGAAAGGAAGGGAAGGGAAGGGAAGGGAAGGGAAGGGAAGGGAAGGGATGGCAAGGGAAGGGATGGCAAGGGAAGGGATGGCAAGGGAAGGGAAGGGATGGCAAGGGAAGGGAAGGGATGGCAAGGCAATGCATGAGATGGCAAGGCAAGGCAATGCAAGGCAAAGCAAGGGACGGGAAGGGAAGGGAAGGGATGGTAAGAGAAGGGATGGCAAGGGATTGCAGGGAAAGTCAAAGACAGGGAATGGCAAGGTATGAGATGGCAAGGCAAGGCTTGAGATGGCAAGGCAAGGTAGGGAAGGGAAGGGAAGGGAAGGGAAGGGAAGGGAAGGGAAGGGAAGGGAAGGGAAGGGAAGGGAAGGGAAGGGAAAGGTAGGGAAGGGAAGGGAAGGGAAGGGAGGGGAAGGGAAAGGAAGGGAAGGGAAGGGAAGGGAAGGGAAGGGAAGGGAAGGGAAGGGAAGGGAAGGGAAGGGAAGGGAAGGGAAGGGAAGGGAAGGGAAGGGAAGGGAAGGGAAGGGATGGCAAGGGAAGGGAAGGGAAGGGAAGGGAAGGGAAGGGAAGGGAAGGGAAGGGAAGGGAAGGGAAGGGAAGGGAAGGGAAGGGATGGCAAGGCAATGCATGAGATGGCAAGGCAAGGCAATGCAAGGCAAGGCAAGGGACGGGAAGGGAAGGGAAGGGAAGGGAAGGGAAGGGAAGGGAAGGGAAGGGAAGGGAAGGGAAGGGAAGGGAAGGGAAGGGATGGCAAGGCAATGCATGAGATGGCAAGGCAAGACAAGGCAAGGCAAGGCAAGGCAAGGCAAGGCAAGGCAAGGCAAGGCAAGGGAAGGGAAGGGAAGGGAAGGGAAGGGAAGGGAAGGGAAGGGAAGGGAAGGGAAGGGAAGGGAAGGGAAGGGAAGGGAAGGGAAGGGAAGGGAAGGGAAGGGAAGGGAAGGGAAGGGAAGGGATGGCAAGGGAAGGGATGGCAAGGGAAGGGATGGCAAGGGAAGGGATGGCAAGGGAAGGGAAGGGATGGCAAGGTAATGCATGAGATGGCAAGGCAAGGCAAGGCAAGGCAAGGCAAGGCAAGGGAAGGGAAGGGAAGGGAAGGGAAGGGAAGGGAAGGGACGGGAAGGGAAGGGAAGGGAAGGGAAGGGAAGGGAAGGGAAGGGAAGGGAAGGGAAGGGAAGGGAAGGGAAGGGAAGGGAGAGGATGGTAGGGCAAGGGAGGAGAAGCGAGGGGAAGGGAGGGGAAAGGAAGGGAAGGGAAGGGAAGGGAAGGGAAGGGAAGGGAAGAGAAGGGAAGGGAAGGGAAGGGAAGGGAAGGAATGGCAAGGGAAAGGATGGCAAGAGAAGCGAAAAGAATGGGAAGGGAAGGGATGGTAAGAGAAGGAAAGGCAAGGGATTACAGGGAAAGTCAAAGACAAGGAATGGCAAAGCATGAGATGGCAAGGCAAGGCTTGAGATGGCAAGGCAAGGTAGGGAAGGGAAGGGAAGGGACGGGAAGGGAAGGGAAGGGAAGGGAGGGGAAGGGAAGGGAAGGGAAGGGAAGGGAAGGGAAGGGAAGGGAAGGGAAGGGAAGGGAAGGGAGAGGATGGTAGGGGAAGGGAGGAGAAGCGAGGGGAAGGGAGGGGAAAGGAAGGGAAGGGAAGGGAAGGGAAGGGAAGGGAAGGGAAGGGAAGGGAAGGGAAGGGAAGGGAAGGGAAGGGAAGGGAAGGGAAGGGAAGGGAAGGGATGGCAAGGTAATGCATGAGATGGCAAGGCAAGGCAAGGCAAGGGACGGGAAGGGAAGGGAAGGGACGGGAAGGGAAGGGAAGGGAAGGGAAGGGAAGGGAAGGGAAGGGAAGGGAAGGGAAGGGAGGGGAAGGGAGGAAAAGCGAGGGGAAGGGAAGGGAAGGGAAGGGAAGGGAAGGGAAGGGAAGGGAAGGGAAGGGAAGGGAAGGGAAGGGAAGGGAAGGGAAGGGAGGGGAAGGGAGGAAAAGCGAGGGGAAGGGAGGGGAAGGGAGCAAAAGGGAAGGGTAGGGAAGGGAAGGGAAGGGAAGGGAAGGGAAGGGATGGCAAGGGTAGGGAAGGGATGGCAAGGTATCGCATGAGATGGCAATGCAAGGCAAGGCAAGGCAAGGCAAGGGACGGGAAGGGAAGGGAAGGGAAGGGAAGGGAAGGGAAGGGAAGGGAAGGGAAGGGAGGGGAAGGGAAGGGAAGGGAAAGGAAGGGAAGGGAAGGGAAGGGAAGGGAAGGGAAGGGAAGCGAAGGGAAGGGAAGGGAAGGGAAGGGAAGGTATAGCTAAGCAAGTCAAGGGATGGCAAGGGAAGGCAAGGCATGGAAATGAATGGCTAAACAAGGCAAGGGATGGCAAGGCAAGGGATGGCAAGGCATGAGATGGCAAGGCAAGGCAAGGCACGGCAAGGCAAGGCAAGGCAGGGGAAGGCACGGCAAGGCAAGGCAAGGCAAGGCAAGGCAAGGCAAGGCAAGGCAAGGGAAAGGAAGGGAAGGGAAGGGAAGGGAAGGGAAGGGAAGGGAAGGGAAGGGAAGGGAATGGAAGGGAAGGGAAGGGAAGGGAAGGGAAGGGAAGGGAAGGGAAGGGAAGGGAAGGGAAGGGAAGGGAAGGGAAGGTATATCTAAGCAAGGCAAGGGATGGCAAGGGACGGCAAGGCAAGGAAATGAATGGCTAAACAAGGCAAGGAATGGCAAGGCAAGGCAAGGGATGGCAAGGCATGAGATGGCAAGGCAGGGCAAGGCAGGGCAAGGCAAGGGGAGGTAAGGCCAAGGAAGGGAAGGGAAGGGAAGGGAAGGGAAGGGAAGGGAAGGGAAGGGAAGGGAAGGGAAGGGAAGGGAAGGGAAGGGAAGGGAAGGGAAGGGAAGGGAAGGGAAGGGAAGGGAAGGGAAGGGAAGGGAAGGGATGGCAAGGGATTGCAGGGAAAGTCAAAGACAGGGAATGGCAAGGCATAAGATAGCAAGGCAAGGCTTGAGATGGCAAGGCAAGTTAGGGAAGGGAAGGGAAGGGAAGGGAAGGGAAGGGAAGGGAAGGGAAGGGAAGGGAAGGGAAGGGAAGGGAAGGGAAGGGAAGGGAAGGGAAGGGAAGGGAAGGGAGAGGATGGTAGGGGAAGGGAGGAGAAGCGAGGGGAAGGGAGGGGAAGGGAGCGAAAGGGAAGCGTAGGGAAGGGAAAGGAAGGGAAGGGAAGGGAAGGGAAGGGAAGGGAAGGGAAGGGAAGGGAAGGGAAGGGAAGGGAAGGGAAGGGAAGGGAAGGGACGGGAAGGGAAGGGAAGGGATGGCAAGGGAAGGGAAGGGATGGCAAGGGAAGGGAAGGGATGGCAAGGGAAGGGAAGGGATGGCAAGGGAAGGGAAGGGATGGCAAGGCAATGCATGAGATGGCAAGGCAAGGCAATGCAAGGCAAAGCAAGGGACGGGAAGGGAAGGGAAGGGAAGGGATGGTAAGAGAAGGGATGGCAAGGGATTGCAGGGAAAGTCAAAGACAGGGAATGGCAAGGCATGAGATGGCAAGGCAAGGCTTGAGATGGCAAGGCAAGGTAGGGAAGGGAAGGGAAGGGAAGGGAAGGGAAGGGAAGGGAAGGGAAGGGAAGGGAAGGGAAGGGAAGGGAAGGGAAGGGAAGGGAAGGGAAGGGAAGGGAGAGGATGGTAGGGGAAGGGAGGAGAAGCGAGGGGAAGGGAGGGGAAGGGAAGGGAAGGGAAGGGAAGGGAAGGGAAGGGAAGGGAAGGGAAGGGAAGGTATAGCTAAGCAAGTGAAGGGATGGCAAGGGAAGGCAAGGCAAGGAAAAGAATGGCTAAACAAGGCAAGGGATGGCAAGGCAAGGCAAGGGATGGCAAGGCAAGGAATGGCAAAGCAAGGCAAGGGATGGCAAGGCAAGGCAAGGCAAGGCAGGGCAAGGCAAGGCAAGGCAAGGCAAGGCAGGGCAAGGCAAGGCAAGCCAAGGCAAGGCAAGGCAAGGCAAGGCAAGGCAAGGCAAGGCAAGGCAAGGCAAGGCAAGGCAAGGCAAGGCAAGGCAAGTGAAGGGAAGGGAAGGGAAGGGAAGGGAAGGGAAGGGAAGGGAAGGGAAGGGAAGGGATGGCAAAAGATGGCAGGGGAGGGCAAGGGATGGCACGGAAAGTCAAAGACAGGAAATGGCATGGCATGGGATGGCAAGGCAAAGCATGAGACGGCAAGGCAAAGGAAGGGAAGGGAAGGGAAGGGAGGGGAAGGGAAGGGAAGAAAAGGAAAGGGAAAGGAAGGGAAGGGAAGGGAAGGGAAGGGAAGGGAAGGGAAGGGAAGGGAAGGGAAGGGAAGGGAAGGGAAGGGAAGGGAAGGGAAGGGAAAGGTAGGGAAGGGAAGGGAAGTGAGGGGAAGGGAAAGGAAGGGAAGGGAAGGGAAGGGAAGGGAAGGGAAGGGAAGGGAAGGGAAGGGAAGGGAAGGGAAGGGAAGAGATGGCAAGGGAAGGGAAGGGAAGGGAAGGGAAGGGAAGGGAAGGGAAGGGAAGGGAAGGGAAGGGAAGGGAAGGGAAGGGAAGGGAAGGGAAGGGAAGGGAAGGGAAGGGAAAGGTAGGGAAGGGAAGGGAAGTGAGGGGAAGGGAAAGGAAGGGAAGGGAAGGGAAGGGAAGGGAAGGGAAGGGAAGGGAAGGGAAGGGAAGGGAAGGGAAGGGAAGGGAAGAGATGGCAAGGGAAGGGAAGGGAAGGGAAGGGAAGGGAAGGGAAGGGAAGGGAAGGGAAGGGAAGGGAAGGGAAGGGAAGGGAAGGGAAGGGAAGGGAAGGGAAGGGAAGGGAAGGGAAGGGAAGGGAAGGGATGGCAAGGGAAGGGATGGCAAGGGAAGGGATGGCAAGGGAAGGGATGGTAAGAGAAGGGATGGCAAGGGATTGCAGGGAAAGTCAAAGACAGGGAATGGCAAGGCATGAGATGGCAAGGCAAGGCTTGAGATGGCAAGGCAAGGTAGGGAAGGGAAGGGAAGGGAAGGGAAGGGAAGGGAAGGGAAGGGAAGGGAAGCTATAGCTAAGCAAGTGAAGGGATGGCAAGGGAAGGCAAGGCAAGGAAATGAATGGCTAAACAAGGCAAGGGATGGCAAGGCAAGGCAAGGGATGGCAAGGCATGAGATGTCAAGGCAAGGCAAGGCACGGCAGGGCAAGGCAAGGCAAGGCAAGGCAAGGCAAGGCAAGGCAAGGGAAGGCAAGGGAAGGCAAGGGAAGGGAAGGGAAGGGAAGGGAAGGGAAGGGAAGGGAAGGGAAGGGAAGGGAAGGGAAGGGAAGGGAAGGGAAGGGAAGGGAAGGGAAGGGAAGGGAAGGGAAGGGAAGGGAAGGGAAGGGATGGCAAGGGATGGCAAGGGAAGGGATGGCAAGGGAAGAAAAGTGATGGCAAGGGAAGGGAAGGGATGGCAAGGCAATGCATGAGATGGCAAGGCAAGGCAAGGCAAGGCAAGGCTAGCGAGGGGA
>NC_092559.1:52706608-52709108 GCF_037038585.1 Patagioenas fasciata
GGATGGCAAGGGAAGAAAAGTGATGGCAAGGGAAGGGAAGGGATGGCAAGGCAATGCATGAGATGGCAAGGCAATGCATGAGATGGCAAGGCAAGGCAAGGCAAGGCTAGCGAGGGAAGGGAAGGGAAGGGAAGGGAAGGGAAGGGAAGGGAAGGGAAGGGAAGGGAAGGGAAGGGAAGGGAAGGGAAGGGAAGGGAAGGGAAGGGAAGGGAAGGGAAGGGAAGGGAAGGGAAGGGAAGGGAAGGGAAGGGAAAGGATGGCAAGGGAAGCGAAAAGGATGGCAAGGGAAGGGATGGTAAGGGAAGGGATGGCAAGGGATTGCAGGGGAAGTCAAAGACAAGGAATGGCAAGGCATGAGATGGCAAGGCAAGGCTTGAGATGGCAAGGCAAGGTAGGGAAGGGAAGGGAAGGGAAGGGAAGGGAAGGGAAGGGAAGGGAAGGGAAGGGAAGGGAAGGGAAGGGAAGGGAAGGGAAGGGAAGAAAAGAGAAGGGATGGCAAGAAAAGAGAAGGGATGGCAAAAGATGGCAGGAGAGGGCAAGGGATGGCAGGGAAAGTCAAAGACAGGAAATGGCATGGTGTGGGATGGCAAGGCAAGGCATGAGACGGTAAGGCAGAGGAAGGGAAGGGAAGGGAAAGGAAGGGAAGGGAAGGGAAGGGAAGGGAAGGGAAGGGAAGGGAAGGGAAGGGAAGGGAAGGGAAGGGAAGGGAAGGGAAGGGAAGGGAAGGGAAGGGAAGGGAAGGGAAGGGAAGGGAAGGGAAGGTATATCTAAGCAAGGCAAGGGATGGCAAGGGACGGCAAGGCAAGGAAATGAATGGCTAAACAAGGCAAGGAATGGCAAGGCAAGGCAAGGGATGGCAAGGCATGAGATGGCATGGCAAGGCAAGGCAAGGCAGGGCAAGGCAAGGCAAGGCAAGGCAGGGCAAGGCAAGGCAAGGCAAGGCAAGGCAAGGCAAGGGAAGGGAAGGGAAGGGAAGGGAAGGGAAGGGAAGGGAAGGGAAGGGAAGGGAAGGGAAGGGAAGGGAAGGGAAGGGAAGGGAAGGGAAGGGAAGGGATGGCAAAAGATGGCAGGGGAGGGCAAGGGATGGCACGGAAAGTCAAAGACAGGAAATGGCATGGCATGGGATGGCAAGGCAAAGCATGAGACGGCAAGGCAAAGGAAGGGAAGGGAAGGGAAGGGAGGGGAAGGGAAGGGAAGAAAAGGAAAGGGAAGGGAAGGGAAGGGAAGGGAAGGGAAGGGAAGGGAAGGGAAGGGAAGGGAAGGGAAGGGAAGGGAAGGGAAGGGAAGGGAAGGGAAGGGAAAGGTAGGGAAGGGAAGGGAAGGGAGGGGAAGGGAAAGGAAGGGAAGGGAAGGGAAGGGAAGGGAAGGGAAGGGAAGGGAAGGGAAGGGAAGGGAAGGGAAGGGAAGGGAAGAGATGGCAAGGGAAGGGAAGGGAAGGGAATGGAAGGGAAGGGAACGGAACGGAAGGGAAGGGATGGCAAGGCAATGCATGAGATGGCAAGGCAAGGCAATGCAAGGCAAGGCAAGGGACGGGAAGGGAAGGGAAGGGAAGGGAAGGGAAGGGAAGGGAAGGGAAGAGAAGGGAAGGGAAGGGAAGGGAAGGGAAGGGAAGGGAAGGGAAGGGAAGGGAAGGGAAGGGAAGGGAAGGGAAGGGAAGGAATGGCAAGGGAAAGGATGGCAAGAGAAGCGAAAAGAATGGGAAGGGAAGGGATGGTAAGAGAAGGAATGGCAAGGGATTGCAGGGAAAGTCAAAGACAAGGAATGGCAAGGCATGAGATGGCAAGGCAAGGCTTGAGATGGCAAGGCAAGGTAGGGAAGAGAAGGGAAGGGACGGGAAGGGAAGGGAAGGGAAGGGAAGGGAAGGGAAGGGAAGGGAAGGGAAGGGAAGGGATGGCAAGGGAAGGGATGGCAAGGGAAGGGATGGCAAGGGAAGAGATGGCAAGGGAAGGGAAGGGATGGCAAGGGAAGGGAAGGGATGGCAAGGTAATGCATGAGATGGCAAGGCAAGGCAAGGCAAGGCAAGGCAAGGCAAGGCAAGGCAAGGGAAGGGACGGGAAGGGAAGGGAAGGGAAGGGAAGGGAAGGGAAGGGAAGGGAAGGGAAGGGAAGGGAAGGGAAGGGAAGGGAAGGGAAGGGAAGGGAGAGGATGGTAGGGGAAGGGAGGAGAAGCGAGGGGAAGGGAGGGGAAAGGAAGGGAAGGGAAGGGAAGGGAAGGGAAGGGAAGGGAAGAGAAGGGAAGGGAAGGGAAGGGAAGGGAAGGGAAGGGAAGGGAAGGGAAGGGAAGGGAAGGGAAGGGAAGGGAAGGTATAGCTAAGCAAGTCAAGGGATGGCAAGGGAAGGCAAGGCAAGGAAATGAATGGCTAAACAAGGCAAGGGATGGCAAGGCAAGGCAAGGGATGGCAAGGCATGAGATGTCAAGGCAAGGCAAGGCACGGCAGGGCAAGGCACGGCAGGGCAAGGCACGGCAGGGCAAGACAAGGCAAGGCAAGGCAAGGCAAGGC
>NC_092559.1:52716608-52751608 GCF_037038585.1 Patagioenas fasciata
GAAGGGATGGCAAGGGAAGGGATGGCAAGGGAAGAAAAGTGATGGCAAGGGAAGGGAAGGGATGGCAAGGCAATGCATGAGATGGCAAGGCAATGCATGAGATGGCAAGGCAAGGCAAGGCAAGGCAAGGCAAGGCAAGGCAAGGCAAGGCAAGGCAAGGCAAGGCAAGGCAAGGCAAGGCAAGGCAAGGCAAGGCAAGGGAAGGGAAGGGAAGGGAAGGGAAGGGAAGGGAAGGGAAGGGAAGGGAAGGGAAGGGAAGGGAAGGGAAGGGAAGGGAAGGGAAGGGAAGGGAAGGGAAGGGAAGGGAAGGGAAGGGAAGGGAAGGGAAGGGAAGGGAAGGGAAGGGAAGGGAAGGGAAGGGAAGGGAAGGGAAGGGATGGCAAGGTAATGCATGAGATGGCAAGGCAAGGCAAGGCAAGGGACGGGAAGGGAAGGGAAGGGACGGGAAGGGAAGGGAAGGGAAGGGAAGGGAAGGGAAGGGAAGGGAAGGGAAGGAAAGGGAGGGGAAGGGAGGAGAAGCGAAAGGAAGGGAGGGGAAGGGAGCAAAAGGGAAGGGTAGGGAAGGGAAGGGAAGGGAAGGGAAGGGAAGGGAAGGGAAGGGAAGGGAAGGGACGGGAAGGGATGGCAAGGGAAGGGATGGCAAGGGAAGGGAAGGGATGGCAAGGGTAGGGAAGGGATGGCAAGGCATCGCATGAGATGGCAAGGCAAGGCAAGGCAAGGCAAGGCAAGGGACGGGAAGGGAAGGGAAGGGAAGGGAAGGGAAGGGAAGGGAAGGGAAGGGAAAGGAAGGGTAGGGAAGGGAAGGGAAGGGAAGCGAAGCGAAGGGAAGGGAAGGGAAGGAATGGCAAGGGAAAGGATGGCAAGAGAAGCGAAAAGAATGGGAAGGGAAGGGATGGTAAGAGAAGGAATGGCAAGGGATTACAGGGAAAGTCAAAGACAAGGAATGGCAAGGCATGAGATGGCAAGGCAAGGCTTGAGATGGCAAGGCAAGGTAGGGAAGGGAAGGGAAGGGAAGGGACGGGAAGGGAAGGGAAGGGAAGGGAAGGGAAGGGAAGGGAAGGGAAGGGAAGGGATGGCAAGGCAATGCATGAGATGGCAAGGCAAGGCAAGGCAAGGCAAGGCAAGGCAAGGCAAGGCAAGGCAAGGCAAGGCAAGGCAAGGCAAGGCAAGGCAAGGGAAGGGAAGGGAAGGGAAGGGAAGGGAAGGGAAGGGAAGGGAAGGGAAGGGAAGGGAAGGGAAGGGAAGGGAAGGGAAGGGAAGGGAAGGGAAGGGAAGGGAAGGGATGGCAAGGGAAGGGATGGCAAGGGAAGGGATGGCAAGGGAAGGGAAGGGATGGCAAGGTAATGCATGAGATGGCAAGGCAAGGCAAGGCAAGGCAAGGCAAGGCAAGGCAAAAGAAGGGAAGGGACGGGAAGGGAAGGGAAGGGACGGGAAGGGAAGGGAAGGGAAGGGAAGGGAAGGGAAGGGAAGGGAAGGGAAGGGAAGGGAAGGGAAGGGAAGGGAAGGGAAGGGAAGGGAAGGGATGGTAAGAGAAGGAATGGCAAGGGATTACAGGGAAAGTCAAAGACAAGGAATGGCAAGGCATGAGATGGCAAGGCAAGGCTTGAGATGGCAAGGCAAGGTAGGGAAGGGAAGGGAAGGGACGGGAAGGGAAGGGAAGGGAAGGGAAGGGAAGGGAAGGGAAGGGAAGGGAAGGTAAGGGAAGGGATGGCAAGGCAATGCATGAGATGGAAAGGCAAGGCAAGGCAAGGCAAGGCAAGGCAAGGCAAGGCAAGGCAAGGGACGGGAAGGGAAGGGAAGGGAAGGGAAGGGAAGGGAAGGGAAGGGAAGGGAAGGGAAGGGAAGGGAAGGGAAGGGAAGGGAGAGGATGGTAGGGGAAGGCAGGAGAAGCGAGGGGAAGGGAGGGGAAAGGAAGGGAAGGGAAGGGAAGGGAAGGGAAGGGAAGGGAAGGGAAGGGAAGGGAAGGTATAGCTAAGCAAGTCAAGGGATGGCAAGAGAAGGCAAGGCAAGGAAATGAATGGCTAAACAAGGCAAGGGATGGCAAGGCAAGGCAAGGGATGGCAAGGCATGAGATGGCAAGGCAAGGCAAGGCACGGCACGGCAAGGCAAGGCAAGGCAAGGCAAGGGAAGGGAAGGGAAGGGAAGGGAAGGGAAGGGAAGGGAAGGGAAGGGAAGGGAAGGGAAGGGAAGGGAAGGGATGGCAAGGGAAGGGATGGCAAGGGAAGGGATGCAAGGGAAGGGATGGCAAGGGAAGAAAAGTGATGGCAAGGGAAGGGAAGGGATGGCAAGGCAATGCATGAGATGGCAAGGCAATGCATGAGATGGCAAGGCAAGGCAAGGCAAGGCAAGGCAAGGCAAGGCAAGGCAAGGCAAGGCAAGGCAAGGCAAGGCAAGGCAAGGCAAGGCAAGGCAAGGCAAGGCAAGGGAAGGGAAGGGAAGGGAAGGGAAGGGAAGGGAAGGGAAGGGAAGGGATGGCAAGGGAAGGGATGGCAAGGGAAGGGATGCAAGGGAAGGGATGGCAAGGGAAGAAAAGTGATGGCAAGGGAAGGGAAGGGATGGCAAGGCAATGCATGAGATGGCAAGGCAATGCATGAGATGGCAAGGCAAGGCAAGGCAAGGCAAGGCAAGGCAAGGCAAGGCAAGGCAAGGCAAGGCAAGGCAAGGCAAGGCAAGGCAAGGGAAGGGAAGGGAAGGGAAGGGAAGGGAAGGGAAGGGAAGGGAAGGGAAGGGAAGGGAAGGGAAGGGAAGGGAAGGGAAGGGAAGGGAAGGGAAGGGAAGGGAAGGGAAGGGATGGCAAGGTAATGCATGAGATGGCAAGGCAAAACAAGGCAAGGGACGGGAAGGGAAGGGAAGGGACGGGAAGGGAAGGGAAGGGAAGGGAAGGGAAGGGAAGGGAAGGGAAGGGAAGGGAAGGGAAGGAAAGGGAGGGGAAGGGAGGAGAAGCGAAAGGAAGGGAGGGGAAGGGAGCAAAAGGGAAGGGTAGGGAAGGGAAGGGAAGGGAAGGGAAGGGAAGGGAAGGGAAGGGAAGGGAAGGGAAGGGAAGGGAAGGGAAGGGACGGGAAGGGATGGCAAGGGAAGGGATGGCAAGGGAAGGGAAGGGATGGCAAGGGTAGAGAAGGGATGGCAAGGCATCGCATGAGATGGCAAGGCAAGGCAAGGCAAGGCAAGGCAAGGCAAGGCAAGGGACGGGAAGGGAAGGGAAGGGAAGGGAAGGGAAGGGAAGGGAAGGGAAGGGAAGGGAAGGGAAGGGAAAGGAAGGGTAGGGAAGGGAAGGGAAGGGAAGCGAAGCGAAGGGAAGGGAAGGGAAGGGAAGGGAAGGGAAGGGAAGGGAAGGGAAGGGAAGGGAAGGGAAGGGAAGGGAAGGGAAGGTATAGCTAAGCAAGGCAAGGGATGGAAAGGGACGGTAAGGCAAGGAAATGAATGGCTAAAAAAGGCAAGGAATGGCAAGGCAAGGCAAGGAATGGCAGGGCAAGGCAAGAAATGGCAAGGCATGAGACGGCAAAGCAAGGCAAGGCAGGGCAAGGCAAGGCAAGGGGAGGTAAGGCCATGGAAGGGAAGGAAAGGTAAGGGAAGGGAAGGGAAGGGAAGGGAAGGGAAGGGAAGGGAAGGGAAGGGAAGGGAAGGGAAGGGATGGCAAGGGAAGGGATGGCAAGGGAAGGGATGGCAAGGGAAGGGATGGCAAGGGAAGGGATGGCAAGGGAAGGGAAGGGATGGCAAGGGAAGGGAAGGGATGGCAAGGCAATGCATGAGATGGCAAGGCAAGGCAATGCAAGGCAAAGCAAGGGACGGGAAGGGAAGGGAAGGGATGGTAAGAGAAGGGATGGCAAGGGATTGCAGGGAAAGTCAAAGACAGGGAATGGCAAGGCATGAGATGGCAAGGCAAGGCTTGAGATGGCAAGGCAAGGTAGGGAAGGGAAGGGAAGGGAAGGGAAGGGAAGGGAAGGGAAGGGAAGGGAAGGGAAGGGAAGGGAAGGGAAGGGAGAGGATGGTAGGGGAAGGGAGGAGAAGCGAGGGGAAGGGAGGGGAAAGGAAGGGAAGGGAAGGGAAGGGAAGGGAAGGGAAGGGAAGGGAAGGGAAGGGAAGGGAAGGGAAGGGAAGGGAAGGGAAGGGAAGGTATAGCTAAGCAAGTGAAGGGATGGCAAGGGAAGGCAAGGCAAGGAAATGAATGGCTAAACAAGGCAAGGGATGGCAAGGCAAGGCAAGGGATGGCAAGGCATGAGATGTCAAGGCAAGGCACGGCAAGGGAAGGGATGGCAAGGCAAGGCAAGGGAAGGCAAGGGAAGGGAAGGGAAGGGAAGGGAAGGGAAGGGAAGAGAAGGGAAGGGAAGGGAAGGGAAGGGAAGGGAAGGGAAGGGAAGGGAAGGGAAGAAAAGGGAAGAAAAGAGAAGAGAAGGGAAGGGAATGGAAGGGAAGGCAAGGCAAGGGAAGGCAAGGGAAGGGAAGGGAAGGGAAGGGAAGGGAAGGGAAGAGAAGAGAAGGGAAGGGAAGAGAAGGGAAGGGAAGGGAAGGGAAGGCAAGGGAAGGGAAGGGAAGGGAAGGGAAGGGAAGGGAAGGGAAGGGAAGGGAAGGGAAGAGAAGGGAAGGGAAGGGAAGGGAAGGGAAGGGAAGGGAAGGGAAGGGAAGGGAAGGGAAGGGAAGGGAAGGGAAGGGAAGGGAAGGGAAGGGAAGGGAAGGGAAGGGAAGGGAAGGGAAGGGAAGGGAAGGGAAGGGATGGCAAGGGAAGGGATGGCAAGGGAAGGGATGGCAAGGGAAGGGATGGCAAGGGAAGAAAAGTGATGGCAAGGGAAGGGAAGGGATGGCAAGGCAATGCATGAGATGGCAAGGGAAGGCAAGGCAAGGCAAGGCTAGCGAGGGGAAGGGAAGAGAAGGGAAGGGAAGGGAAGGGAAGGGAAGGGAAGGGAAGGGAAGGGAAGGGAAGGGAAGGGAAGGGAAGGGAAGGGAAGGGAAGGGAAGAAAAGAGAAGGGATGGCAAGAAAAGAGAAGGGATGGCAAGAAAAGAGAAGGGATGGCAAAAGATGGCAGGAGAGGGCAAGGGATGGCAGGGAAAGTCAAAGACAGGAAATGGCATGGTGTGGGATGGCAAGGCAAGGCATGAGACGGTAAGGCAGAGGAAGGGAAAAGAAGGGAAGGGAAGGGAAGGGAAGGGAAGGGAAGGGAAGGGAAGGGAAGGGAAGGGAAGGGAAGGGAAGGGAAGGGAAGGGAAGGGAAGGGAAGGGAAGGGAAGGGAAGGGAAGGGAAGGGAAGGGAAGGGAAGGGAAGGTATATCTAAGGAAGGCAAGGCAAGGCAAGGCAAGGCAAGGCAAGGCAAGGCAAGGCAAGGCAAGGCAAGGCAAGGCAAGGCAAGGCAAGGCAAGGCAAGGCAAGGGAAGGGAAGGGAAGGGAAGGGAAGGGAAGGGAAGGGAAGGGAAGGGAAGGGAAGGGAAGGGAAGGGAAGGGAAGGGAAGGGAAGGGAAGGGAAGGGAAGGGAAGGGAAGGGAAGGGAAGGGAAGGGAAGGGAAGGGAAGGGAAGGGAAAGGATGGCAAGGGAAGCGAAAAGGATGGCAAGGGAAGGGATGGTAAGGGAAGGGATGGCAAGGGATTGCAGGGAAAGTCAAAGACAAGGAATGGCAAGGCATGAGATGGCAAGGCAAGGCTTGAGATGGCAAGGCAAGGTAGGGAAGGGAAGGGAAGGGAAGGGAAGGGAAGGGAAGGGAAGGGAAGGGAAGGGAAGGGAAGGTATAGCTAAGCAAGTCAAGGGATGGCAAGGGAAGGCAAGGCAAGGAAATGAATGGCTAAACAAGGCAAGGGATGGCAAGGCAAGGGATGGCAAGGCATGAGATGGCAAGGCAAGGCAAGGCACGGCAAGGCAAGGCAAGGCAAGGCAAGGCAAGGCAAGGCAAGGCAAGGCAAGGCAAGGCAAGGCAAGGCAAGGGAAGGGAAGGGAAGGGAAGGGAAGGGAAGGGAAGGGAAGGGAAGGGAAGGGAAGGGAAGGGAAGGGAAGGGAAGGGAAGGGAAGGGAAGGGATGGCAAAAGATGGCAGGGGAGGGCAAGGGATGGCACGGAAAGTCAAAGACAGGAAATGGCATGGCATGGGATGGCAAGGCAAAGCATGAGACGGCAAGGCAAAGGAAGGGAAGGGAAGGGAAGGGAAGGGAAGGGAAGGGAAGGGAAGGGAAGGGAAGGGAAGGGAAGGGAAGGGAAGGGAAGGGAAGGGAAGGGAGGGGAAGGGAAGGGAAGGGAAGAAAAGGAAAGGGAAGGGAAGGGAAGGGAAGGGAAGGGAAGGGAAGGGAAGGGAAGGGAAGGGAAGGGAAGGGAAGGGAAGGGAAGGGAAAGGTAGGGAAGGGAAGGGAAGGGAGGGGAAGGGAAAGGAAGGGAAGGGAAGGGAAGGGAAGGGAAGGGAAGGGAAGGGAAGGGAAGGGAAGGGAAGGGAAGGGAAGGGAAGAGATGGCAAGGGAAGGGAAGGGAAGGGAAGGGAAGGGAACGGAACGGAAGGGAAGGGATGGCAAGGCAATGCATGAGATGGCAAGGCAAGGCAAGGCAAGGCAAGGCAAGGCAAGGGACGGGAAGGGAAGGGAAGGGAAGGGAAGGGAAGGGAAGGGAAGGGAAGGGAAGGGAAGGGAAGGAAAGGGAAGGGAAGGGAAGGAATGGCAAGGGAAGGAATGGCAAGGGAAAGGATGGCAAGAGAAGAGAAAAGAATGGGAAGGGAAGGGATGGTAAGAGAAGGAATGGCAAGGGATTACAGGGAAAGTCAAAGACAAGGAATGGCAAGGCATGAGATGGCAAGGCAAGGCTTGAGATGGCAAGGCAAGGTAGGGAAGGGAAGGGAAGGGACGGGAAGGGAAGGGAAGGGAAGGGAAGGGAAGGGAAGGGAAGGGAAGGGAAGGGAAGGGAAGGGAAGGGAAGGGATGGCAAGGCAATGCATGAGATGGCAAGGCAAGGCAAGGCAAGGCAAGGCAAGGCAAGGCAAGGCAAGGCAAGGCAAGGCAAGGCAAGGCAAGGCAAGGCAAGGGAAGGGAAGGGAAGGGAAGGGAAGGGAAGGGAAGGGAAGGGAAGGGAAGGGAAGGGAAGGGAAGGGAAGGGAAGGGAAGGGAAGGGAAGGGAAGGGAAGGGAAGGGAAGGGAAGGGATGGCAAGGGAAGGGATGGCAAGGGAAGGGATGGCAAGGGAAGGGATGGCAAGGGAAGGGAAGGGATGGCAAGGTAATGCATGAGATGGCAAGGCAAGGCAAGGAAAGGCAAGGCAAGGCAAGGGATGGCAAGGTAATGCATGAGATGGCAAGGCAAGGCAAGGCAACGCAAGGCAAGGCAAGGCAAGGCAAGGCAAGGCAGGGCAAGGCAAGGCAAGGCAAGGGAAGGGAAGGGAAGGGAAGGGAAGGGAAGGGAAGGGAAGGGAAGGGAAGGGAAGGGAAGGGAAGGGAAGGGAAGGGAAGGGAAGGGAAGGGAAGGCAAGGGAGAGGATGGTAGGGGAAGGGAGGAGAAGCGAGGGTAAGGGAGGGGAAAGGAAGGGAAGGGAAGGGAAGGGAAGGGAAGGGAAGGGAAGGGAAGGGAAGGGAAGGGAAGGGAAGGGAAGGGAAGGGAAGGGAAGGGAAGGGAAGGGAAGGGAAGGGAAGGGAAGGGAAGGGAAGGGAAGGGAAGGGAAGGGAAGGTATAGCTAAGCAAGGCAAGGGATGGCAAGGGAAGGCAAGAGATGGCAAGGCATGAGATGTCAAGGCAAGGCAAGGCACGGCAGGGCAAGGCAAGGCAAGGGAAGGCAAGGCAAGGCAAGGCAAGGCAAGGCAAGGCAAGGCAAGGCAAGGCAAGGCAAGGCAAGGGAAGGGAAGAAAAGGGAAGGGAAGGGAAGGGAAGGGAAGGGAAGGGAAGGGAAGGGAAGGGAAGGGAAGGGAAGGGAGGAGAAGCGAGGGGAAGGGAGGGGAAGGGAGCGAAAGGGAAGGGAAGGGAAGGGAAGGGAAGGGAAGGGAAGGGAAGGGAAGGGAAGGGAAGGGAAGGGAAGGGAAGGGAAGGTAAGGTATAGCTAAGCAAGGCAAGGGATGGCAAGGGAAGGCAAGGGATGGCAAGGCATGAGATGTCAAGGCAAGGCAAGGCACGGCAGGGCAAGGCAAGGCAAGGCAAGGCAAGGCAAGGCAAGGCAAGGCAAGGCAAGGCAAGGCAAGGCAAGGCAAGGGAAGGGAAGGGAAGGGAAGGGAAGGGAAGGGAAGGGAAGGGAAGGGAAGGGAAGGGAAGGGAAGGGAAGGGAAGGGAAGGGAAGGGAAGGGAAGGGAAGGGAGGAGAAGCGAGGGGAAGGGAGCGAAAGGGAAGGGAAGGGAAGGGAAGGGAAGGGAAGGGAAGGGAAGGGAAGGGAGGAGAAGCGAGGGGAAGGGAGCGAAAGGGAAGGGAAGGGAAGGGAAGGGAAGGGAAGGGAAGGGAAGGGAAGGGATGGCAAGGCAATGCATGAGATGGCAAGGCAAGGCAAGGCAAGCAAGGCAAGGGACGGGAAGGGAAGGGAAGGGAAGGGAAGGGAAGGGAAGGGAAGGGAAGGGAAGGAATGGCAAGGGAAAGGATGGCAAGACAAGCGAAAAGAATGGGAAGGGAAGGGATGGTAAGAGAAGGAATGGCAAGGGATTACAGGGAAAGTCAAAGACAAGGAATGGCAAGGCATGAGATGGCAAGGCAAGGCTTGAGATGGCAAGGCAAGGTAGGGAAGGGAAGGGACGGGAAGGGAATAGAAGGGAAGGCAAGGGAAGGGAAGGGAAGGGCAGGGAAGGGAAGGGAAGGGAAGGGAAGGGAAGGGAAGGGAAGGGAAGGGATGGCAAGGCAATGCATGAGATGGCAAGGCAAGGCAATGCAAGGCAAAGCAAGGGACGGGAAGGGAAGGGAAGGGATGGTAAGGGAAGGGATGGCAAGGGATTGCAGGGAAAGTCAAAGACAGGGAATGGCAAGGCATAAGATAGCAATGCAAGGCTTGAGATGGCAAGGCAAGTTAGGGAAGGGAAGGGAAGGGAAGGGAAGGGAAGGGAAGGGAAGGGAAGGGAAGGGAAGGGAAGGGAAGGGAAGGAAAGGGAAGGGAAGGGAAGGGAAGGGAAGGGAAGGGAAGGGAAGGGAAGGGAAGGGAAGGGAAGGGAGGGGAAGGGAGGAGAAGTGAGGGGAAGGGAGGGGAAGGGAGCGAAAGGGAAGCGTAGGGAAGGGAAAGGAAGGGAAGGGAAGGGAAGGGAAGGGAAGGGAAGGGAAGGGAAGGGAAGGGAAGGGAAGGGAAGGGAAGGGAAGGGAAGCGAAAGGGATGGGAAGGGAAGGGATGGTAAGAGAAGTGATGGCAAGGGACTGCAGGGAAAGTCAAAGACAAGGAATGGCAAGGCATGAGATGGCAAGGCAAGGCTTGAGATGGCAAGGCAAGGTAGGGTAGGGAAGGGAAGGGAAGGGAATGGGAAGGGAAGGGAAGGGAAGGGAGGGGAAGGGAAGGGAAGGGAAGGGAAGGGAAGGGAAGGGAAGGGAAGGGAAGGGAAGGGAAGGGAAGGGAAGAGAAGGGAAGGGAAGGGAAGGGAAGGGAAGGGAAGGGAAGGGAAGGGAAGGGAAGGGAAGGAATGGCAAGGGAAAGGATGGCAAGACAAGCGAAAAGAATGGGAAGGGAAGGGATGGTAAGAGAAGGAATGGCAAGGGATTACAGGGAAAGTCAAAGACAAGGAATGGCAAGGCATGAGATGGCAAGGCAAGGCTTGAGATGGCAAGGCAAGGTAGGGAAGGGAAGGGACGGGAAGGGAATAGAAGGGAAGGCAAGGGAAGGGAAGGGAAGGGCAGGGAAGGGAAGGGAAGGGAAGGGAAGGGAAGGGAAGGGAAGGGATGGCAAGGCAATGCATGAGATGGCAAGGCAAGGCAATGCAAGGCAAAGCAAGGGACGGGAAGGGAAGGGAAGGGATGGTAAGGGAAGGGATGGCAAGGGATTGCAGGGAAAGTCAAAGACAGGGAATGGCAAGGCATAAGATAGCAATGCAAGGCTTGAGATGGCAAGGCAAGTTAGGGAAGGGAAGGGAAGGGAAGGGAAGGGAAGGGAAGGGAAGGGAAGGGAAGGGAAGGGAAGGGAAGGGAAGGGAAGGAAAGGGAAGGGAAGGGAAGGGAAGGGAAGGGAAGGGAAGGGAGGGGAAGGGAGGAGAAGTGAGGGGAAGGGAGGGGAAGGGAGCGAAAGGGAAGCGTAGGGAAGGGAAAGGAAGGGAAGGGAAGGGAAGGGAAGGGAAGGGAAGGGAAGGGAAGGGAAGCGAAAGGGATGGGAAGGGAAGGGATGGTAAGAGAAGTGATGGCAAGGGACTGCAGGGAAAGTCAAAGACAAGGAATGGCAAGGCATGAGATGGCAAGGCAAGGCTTGAGATGGCAAGGCAAGGTAGGGTAGGGAAGGGAAGGGAAGGGAATGGGAAGGGAAGGGAAGGGAAGGGAGGGGAAGGGAAGGGAAGGGAAGGGAAGGGAAGGGAAGGGAAGGGAAGGGAAGGGAAGGGAAGGGAAGGGAAGGGAAGGGAAGGGAAGGGAAGGGAGAGGATGGTAGGGGAAGGGAGGAGAAGCGAGGGGAAGGGAGGGGAAAGGAAGGGAAGGGAAGGGAAGGGAAGGGAAGGGAAGGGAAGGGAAGGGAAGGGAAGGGAAGGGAAGGGAAGGGAAGGGAAGGGAAGGGAAGGTATAGCTAAGCAAGTGAAGGGATGGCAAGGGAAGGCAAGGCAAGGAAATGAATGGCTAAACAAGGCAAGGGATGGCAAGGCAAGGCAAGGGATGGCAAGGCATGAGATGTCAAGGCAAGGCAAGGCACGGCAGGGCAAGGCAAGGCAAGGCAAGGCAAGGCAAGGCAAGGCAAGGCAAGGCAAGGGAAGGGAAGGGAAGGGAAGGGAAGGGAAGGGAAGGGAAGGGAAGGGAAGGGAAGGGAAGGGAAGGGAAGGGAAGGGAAGGGAAGGGAAGGGAAGGTATAGCTAAGCAAGTCAAGGGATGGCAAGGGAAGGCAAGGCAAGGAAATGAATGGCTAAACAAAGCAAGGGATGGCAAGGCAAGGCAAGGGATGGCAAGGCATGAGATGTCAAGGCAAGGCAAGGCAAGGCAAGGCAAGGCAAGGCACGGCACGGCACGGCAAGGCAAGGGAAGGGAAGGGAAGGGAAGGGAAGGGAAGGGAAGGGAAGGGAAGGGAAGGGAAGGGAAGGGAAGGGAAGGGAAGGGAAGGGATGGCAAGGGAAGGGATGGCAAGGGAAGGGATGGCAAGGGAAGGGATGGCAAGGGAAGGGAAGGGATGGCAAGGGAAGAAAAGTGATGGCAAGGAAAGGGAAGGGATGGCAAGGCAATGCATGAGATGGCAAGGCAAGGCAGGGCAAGGCAAGGCAAGGCAAGGCAAGGCTAGGCAAGGCAAGGCAAGGCAAGGCAAGGCGAGGGAAGGGAAGGGAAGGGAAGGGAAGGGAAGGGAAGGGAAGGGAAGGGAAGGGAAGGGAAGGGAAGGGAAGGGAAGGGAAGGGAAGGGAAGGGAAGGGATGGCAAGGTAATGCATGAGATGGCAAGGCAAGGCAAGGGACGGGAAGGGAAGGGAAGGGACGGGAAGGGAAGGGAAGGGAAGGGAAGGGAAGGGAAGGGAAGGGAAGGGAAGGGAAGGGAAGGAAAGGGAGGGGAAGGGAGGAGAAGCGAGGGGAAGGGAGGGGAAGGGAGCAAAAGGGAAGGGTAGGGAAGGGAAGGGAAGGGAAGGGAAGGGAAGGGAAGGGAAGGGAAGGGAAGGGAAGGGAAGGGAAGGGACGGGAAGGGATGGCAAGGGAAGGGATGGCAAGGGAAGGGAAGGGATTGCAAGGGTAGGGAAGGGCTGGCAAGGCATCGCATGAGATGGCAAGGCAAGGCAAGGCAAGGCAAGGCACGGCACGGCACGGCACGGCACGGCACGGGAAGGGAAGGGAAGGGAAGGGAAGGGAAGGGAAGGGAAGGGAAGGGAAGGGAAGGGAAGGTATAGCTAAGCAAGGCAAGGGATGGCAAGGGACGGTAAGGCAAGGAAATGAATGGCTAAAAAAGGCAAGGAATGGCAAGGCAAGGCAAGGAATGGCAAGGCAAGGCAAGAAATGGCAAGGCATGAGACGGCAAAGCAAGGCAAGGCAGGGCAAGGCAAGGCAAGGGGAGGTAAGGCCATGGAAGGGAAGGGGAGGGAAGGGAAGGGAAGGGAAGGGAAGGGAAGGGAAGGGAAGGGAAGGGAAGGGAAGGGAAGGGAAGGGAAGGGAAGGGAAGGGAAGGGAAGGGATGGCAAGGGAAGGGAAGGGATGGCAAGGGAAGGGAAGGGATGGCAAGGGAAGGGAAGGGATGGCAAGGCAATGCATGAGATGGCAAGGCAAGGCAATGCAAGGCAGGGCAAGGCAAGGCAAGGCAAGGCAAGGGAAGGCAAGGGAAGGGAAGGGAAGGGATGGTAAGAGAAGGGATGGCAAGGGATTGCAGGGAAAGTCAAAGACAGGGAATGGCAAGGCATGAGATGGCAAGGCAAGGCTTGAGATGGCAAGGCAAGGTAGGGAAGGGAAGGGAAGGGAAGGGAAGGGAAGGGAAGGGAAGGGAAGGGAAGGGAAGGGAAGGGAAGGGAAGGGAAGGGAAGGGAAGGGAAGGGAGAGGATGGTAGGGGAAGGGAGGAGAAGCGAGGGGAAGGGAGGGGAAAGGAAGGGAAGGGAAGGGAAGGGAAGGGAAGGGAAGGGAAGGGAAGAGAAGGGAAGGGAAGGGAAGGGAAGGGAAGGGAAGGGAAGGGAAGGGAAGGGAAGGGAAGGGAAGGGAAGGGAAGGGAAGGGAAGGTATAGCTAAGCAAGTGAAGGGATGGCAAGGGAAGGCAAGGCAAGGAAATGAATGGCTAAACAAGGCAAGGGATGGCAAGGCAAGGCAAGGGATGGCAAGGCATGAGATGTCTAGGCAAGGCAAGGCACGGCAGGGCAAGGCAAGGCAAGGGAAGGCAAGGGAAGGGAAGGGAAGGGAAGGGAAGGGAAGGGAAGGGAAGGGAAGGGAAGGGAAGGGAAGGGAAGGGAAGGGAAGGGAAGGGAAGGGAAGGGAAGGGAAGGGAAGGGAAGGGAAGGGAAGGGAAGGGAAGGGAAGGGATGGCAAGGGATGGCAAGGGAAGGGATGGCAAGGGAAGGGATGGCAAGGGAAGGGATGGCAAGGGAAGAAAAGTGATGGCAAGGGAAGGGAAGGGATGGCAAGGCAATGCATGAGATGGCAAGGCAAGGCAAGGCAAGGCAAGGCTAGCGAGGGGAAGGGAAGGGAAGGGAAGGGAAGGGAAGGGAAGGGAAGGGAAGGGAAGGGAAGGGAAGGGAAGGGAAGGGAAGGGAAGGGAAGGGAAGGGAAGGGAAGGGAAGGGAAGGGAAGGGAAGGGAAGGGAAGGGAAAGGATGGCAAGGGAAGCGAAAGGGATGGCAAGGGAAGGGATGGTAAGGGAAGGGATGGCAAGGGATTGCAGGGAAAGTCAAAGACAAGGAATGGCAAGGCATGAGATGGCAAGGCAAGGCTTGAGATGGCAAGGCAAGGTAGGGAAGGGAAGGGAAGGGAAGGGAAGGGAAGGGAAGGGAAGGGAAGGGAAGGGAAGGGAAGGGAAGGGAAGGGAAGGGATGGCAAGAAAAGAGAAGGGATGGCAAGAAAAGAGAAGGGATGGCAAGAAAAGAGAAGGGATGGCAAAAGATGGCAGGAGAGGGCAAGGGATGGCAGGGAAAGTCAAAGACAGGAAATGGCATGGTGTGGGATGGCAAGGCAAGGCATGAGACGGTAAGGCAGAGGAAGGGAAAAGAAGGGAAGGGAAGGGAAGAAAAGGGAAGAGAAGGGAAGGGAAGGGAAGGGAAGGGAAGGGAAGGGAAGGGAAGGGAAGGGAAGGGAAGGGAAGGGAAGGGAAGGTATATCTAAGCAAGGCAAGGGATGGCAAGGGACGGCAAGGCAAGGAAATGAATGGCTAAACAAGGCAAGGAATGGCAAGGCAAGGCAAGGGATGGAAAGGCATGAGATGGCAAGGCAAGGCAAGGCAAGGCAGGGCAAGGCAAGGCAAGGCAAGGCAAGGCAAGGCAAGGCAAGGCAAGGCAAGGCAAGGCAAGGGAAGGGAAGGGAAGGGAAGGGAAGGGAAGGGAAGGGATGGCAAAAGATGGCAGGGGAGGGCAAGGGATGGCACGGAAAGTCAAAGACAGGAAATGGCATGGCATGGGATGGCAAGGCAAAGCATGAGACTGTAAGGCAAAGGAAGGGAAGGGAAGGGAAGAGAAGGGAAGGGAAGGGAAGGGAAGGGAAGGGAAGGGAAGGGAAGGGAAGGGAAGGGAAGGGAAGGGAAGGGAAGGGAGGGGAAGGGAAGGGAAGAAAAGGGAAGGGAAGGGAAGGGAAGGGAAGGGAAGGGAAGGGAAGGGAAGGGAAGGGAAGGGAAGGGAAGTGAAAGGGAAGGGAAGGGAAGGGAAGGGAAGGGAAGGGAAGGGAAGGGAAGGGAAGGGAAGGGAAGGGAAGGGAAGGGAAGGGAAGGGAAGGGATGGCAAGGGAAGGGAAGGGATGGCAAGGGAAGGGAAGGGATGGCAAGGGAAGGGAAGGGATGGCAAGGCAATGCATGAGATGGCAAGGCAAGGCAAGGCAAGGCAAGGCAAGGCAAGGCAAGGGAGGGGAAGGGAAGGGAAGGGAAGGGAAGGGAAGGGAAGGGAAGGGAAGGGAAGGGAAGGGAAGGGAAGGGAAGGGAAGGGAAGGGAAGGGAAGGGAAGGGAAGGGAAGGGAAGGGAAGGGAAGGGAAGGGAAGGGAAGAGAAGGGAAGGGAAGTGAAAGGATGGCAAGGGAAGCGAAAGGGATGGCAAGGGAAGGGATGGTAAGAGAAGAGATGGCAAGGGATTGCAGGGAAAGTCAAAGACAAGGAATGGCAAGGCATGAGATGGCAAGGCAAGGCTTGAGATGGCAAGGCAAGGTAGGGAAGGGAAGGGAAGGGAAGGGAAGGGAAGGGAATGGAAGGGAAGGGAAGGGAAGGGAAGGGAAGGGAAGGGAAGGGAAGGGAAGGGAAGGGAAGGGAAGGGATGGCAAGAAAATAGAAGGGATGGGAATAAAAGAGAAGGGATGGCAAGAAAAGAGAAGGGATGGCAAAAGATGGCAGGAGAGGGCAAGGGATGGCAGGGAAAGTCAAAGACAGGAAATGGCATGGTGTGGGATGGCAAGGCAAGGCATGAGACGGTAAGGCAGAGGAAGGGAAAAGAAGGGAAGGGAAGGGAAGGGAAGGGAAGGGAAGGGAAGGGAAGGGAAGGGAAGGGAAGGGAAGGGAAGGGAAGGGAAGGGAAGGGAAGGGAAGGGAAGGGAAGGGAAGGGAAGGGAAGGGATGGCAAGGTAATGCATGAGATGGCAAGGCAAGGCAAGGCAAGGCAAGCCACGGGAAGGGAAGGGAAGGGACGGGAAGGGAAGGGAAGGGAAGGGAAGGGAAGGGAAGGAAAGGGAGGGGAAGGGAGGAGAAGCGAGGGGAAGAGAGGGGAAGGGAGCAAAAGGGAAGGGTAGGGAAGGGAAGGGAAGGGAAGGGAAGGGAAGGGAAGGGAAGGGAAGGGAAGGGAAGGGAAGGGACGGGAAGGGATGGCAAGGGAAGGGATGGCAAGGGAAGGGAAGGGATGGCAAGGGTAGGGAAGGGCTGGCAAGGCATCGCATGAGATGTCAATGCAAGGCAAGGCAAGGCACGGCACGGCACGGCACGGCACGGCAAGGGAAGGGAAGGGAAGGGAAGGGAAGGGAAGGGAAGGGAAGGGAAGGGAAGGGAAGGGAAGGGAAGGGAAAAGAAGGGAAGGGAAGGTATAGCTAAGCAAGGCAAGGGATGGCAAGGGACGGTAAGGCAAGGAAATGAATGGCTAAAAAAGGCAAGGAATGGCAAGGCAAGGCAAGGAATGGCAAGGCAAGGCAAGAAATGGCAAGGCATGAGACGGCAAAGCAAGGCAAGGCAGGGCAAGGCAAGGCAAGGGGAGGTAAGGCCATGGAAGGGAAGGGGAGGGAAGGGGAGGGAAGGGAAGGGAAGGGAAGGGAAGGGAAGGGAAGGGAAGGGAAGGGAAGGGAAGGGAAGGGAAGGGAAGGGAAGGGAAGGCAAGGGAAGGGAAGGGATGGCAAGGGAAGGGAAGGGATGGCAAGGGAAGGGAAGGGATGGCAAGGGAAGGGAAGGCAAGGGAAGGGAAGGGAAGGGATGGTAAGAGAAGGGATGGCAAGGGATTGCAGGGAAAGTCAAAGACAGGGAATGGCAAGGCATGAGATGGCAAGGCAAGGCTTGAGATGGCAAGGCAAGGTAGGGAAGGGAAGGGAAGGGAAGGGAAGGGAAGGGAAGGGAAGGGAAGGGAAGGGAAGGGAAGGGAAGGGAAGGGAAGGGAAGGGAAGGTATAGCTAAGCAAGTGAAGGGATGGCAAGGGAAGGCAAGGCAAGGAAATGAATGGCTAAACAATACAAGGGATGGCAAGGCAAGGCAAGGGATGGCAAGGCATGAGATGTCAAGGCACGGCAGGGCAAGGCAAGGCAAGGCAAGGCAAGGCAAGGGAAGGGAAGGGAAGGGAAGGGAAGGGAAGGGAAGGGAAGGGAAGGGAAGGGAAGGGAAGGGAAGGGAAGGGAAGGGAAGGGAAGGGAAGGGAAGGGAAGGGAAGGGAAGGGAAGGGATGGCAAGGGAAGGGATGGCAAGGGAAGGGATGGCAAGGGAAGGGATGGCAAGGGAAGGGATGGCAAGGGAAGAAAAGTGATGGCAAGGGAAGGGAAGGGATGGCAAGGCAATGCATGAGATGGCAAGGCAAGGCAAGGCAAGGCAAGGCTAGCGAGGGGAAGGGAAGGGAAGGGAAGGGAAGGGAAGGGAAGGGAAGGGAAGGGAAGGGAAGGGAAGGGAAGGGAAGGGAAGGGAAGGGAAGGGAAGGGAAGGGAAGGGAAGGGATGGCAAGGGAAGCGAAAGGGATGGCAAGGGAAGGGATGGTAAGGGAAGGGATGGCAAGGGATTGCAGGGAAAGTCAAAGACAAGGAATGGCAAGGCATGAGATGGCAAGGCAAGGCTTGAGATGGCAAGGCAAGGTAGGGAAGGGAAGGGAAGGGAAGGGAAGGGAAGGGAAGGGAAGGGAAGGGAAGGGAAGGGAAGGAAAGGGAAGGGAAGGTATAGCTAAGCAAGTCAAGGGATGGCAAGGGAAGGCAAGGCAAGGAAATGAATGGCTAAACAAGGCAAGGGATGGCAAGTCAAGGAATGGCAAGGCATGAGATGGCAAGGCAAGGCAAGGCACGGCAAGGCAAGGCACGGCAGGGTAAGGCAAGGCAAGGCAAGGCAAGGCAAGGCAAGGCAAGGCAAGGCAAGGCAAGGCAAGGCAAGGCAAGGCAAGGCAAGGCAAGGCAAGGCAAGGGAAGGGAAGGGAAGGGAAGGGAAGGGAAGGGAAGGGAAGGGAAGGGAAGGGAAGGGAAGGGAAGGGAAGGGAAGGGAAGGGAAGGGAAGGGAAGGGAAGGGAAGGGAAGGGAAGGGAAGGGATGGCAACAAAAGAGAAGGGATGGGAAGAATAGAGAAGGGATGGCAAGAAAAGAGAAGGGATGGCAAAAGATGGCAGGAGAGGGCAAGGGATGGCAGGGAAAGTCAAAGACAGGAAATGGCATGGTGTGGGATGGCAAGGCAAGGCATGAGACGGTAAGGCAGAGGAAGTGAAGGGAAGCGAAGGGAAGGGAAGGGAAGGGAAGGGAAGGGAAGGGAAGGGAAGGGAAGGGAAGGGAAGGGATATCTAAGCAAGGCAAGGGATGGCAAGGGACGGCAAGGCAAGGAAATGAATGGCTAAACAAGGCAAGGAATGGCAAGGCAAGGCAAGGGATGGCAAGGCATGAGATGGCAAGGCAAGGCAAGGCAAGGCAAGGCAAGGCAAGGCAAGGCAAGGCAAGGGAAGGGAAGGCAAGGGAAGGGAAGGGAAGGGAAAGGAAGGGAAGGGAAGGGAAGGGAAGGGAAGGGAAGGGAAGGGAAGGGAAGGGAAGGGAAGGGAAGGGAAGGGAAGGGAAGGGAAGGGAAGGGAAGGGAAGGGAAAGGATGGCAAGGGAAGCGAAAGGGATGGGAAGGGAAGGGATGGTAAGAGAAGTGATGGCAAGGGATTGCAGGGAAAGTCAAAGATAAGGAATGGCAAGGCATGAGATGGCAAGGCAAGGTAGGGAAAGGAAGGGACGGGAAGGGAAGGGAAGGGAAGGGATGGCAAGGGAAGGGATGGCAAGGGAAGGGATGGCAAGGGAAGGGATGGCAAGGGAAGGGAAGGGATGGCAAGGTAATGCATGAGATGGCAAGGCAAGGCAAGGCAAGGCAAGGCAAGGCAAGGCAAGGCAAGGCAAGGGACGGGAAGGGAAGGGAAGGGAAGGGAAGGGAAGGGAAGGGAAGGGAAGGGAAGGGAAGGGAAGGGAAGGTATAGCTAGGCAAGTCAAGGGATGGCAAGGGAAGGCAAGGCAAGGAAATGAATGGCTAAACAAGGCAAGGGATGGCAAGGCAAGGCAAGGGATGGCAAGGCATGAGATGTCAAGGCAAAGCAAGGCACGGCAGGGCAAGGCACGGCAGGGCAGGGCAAGGCAAGGCAAGGCAAGGCAAGGCAAGGCAAGGCAAGGGAAGGGAAGGGAAGGGAAGGGAAGGGAAGGGAAGGGAAGGGAAGGGATGGCAAGGGAAGGGATGGCAAGGGAAGGGATGGCAAGGGAAGGGATGGCAAGGGAAGGGAAGGGATGGCAAGGTAATGCATGAGATGGCAAGGCAAGGCAAGGCAAGGCAAGGCAAGGCAAGGCAAGGCAAGGCAAGGGACGGGAAGGGAAGGGAAGGGAAGGGAAGGGAAGGGAAGGGAAGGGAAGGGAAGGGAAGGGAAGGGAAGGGAAGGGAAGGGAAGGGAAGGGAAGGGAAGGTATAGCTAGGCAAGTCAAGGGATGGCAAGGGAAGGCAAGGCAAGGAAATGAATGGCTAAACAAGGCAAGGGATGGCAAGGCAAGGCAAGGGATGGCAAGGCATGAGATGTCAAGGCAAAGCAAGGCACGGCAGGGCAAGGCACGGCAGGGCAGGGCAAGGCAAGGCAAGGCAAGGCAAGGCAAGGCAAGGCAAGGGAAGGGAAGGGAAGGGAAGGGAAGGGAAGGGAAGGGAAGGGAAGGGAAGGGAAGGGAAGGGAAGGGAAGGGAAGGGAAGGGAAGGGAAGGGAAGGGAGGAGAAGCGAGGGGAAGGGAGGGGAAGGGAGCGAAAGGGAAGGGAAGGGAAGGGAAGGGAAGGGAAGGGAAGGGAAGGGAAGGGAAGGGAAGGGAAGGGAAGGGAAGGGAAGGGAAGGGAAGGGATGGCAAGGCAATGCATGAGATGGCAAGGCAAGGCAAGGCAAGGCAAGGCAAGGCAAGGCAAGGCAAGGGACGGGAAGGGAAGGGAAGGGAAGGGAAGGGAAGGGAAGGAATGGCAAGGGAAAGGATGGCAAGAGAAGCGAAAAGAATGGGAAGGGAAGGGATGGTAAGAGAAGTGATGGCAAGGGATTGCAGGGAAAGTCAAAGACAAGGAATGGCAAGGCATGAGATGGCAAGGCAAGGCATGAGATGGCAAGGCAAGGCAAGGCAAGGCAAGGCAAGGGACGGGAAGGGAAGGGAAGGGACGGGAAGGGACGGGAAGGGAAGGGAAGGGAAGGGAAGGGAAGGGAAGGGAAGGGAGGGGAAGGGAGGAGAAGCGAGGGGAAGGGAGGGGAAGGGAGCAAAAGGGAAGGGTAGGGAAGGGAAGGGAAGGGAAGGGAAGGGAAGGGAAGGGACGGGAAGGGATGGCAAGGGAAGGGATGGCAAGGGAAGGCAAGGCAAGGGAAGGGAAGGGATGGCAAGGGTAGGGAAGGGATGGCAAGGCATCGCATGAGATGGCAAGGCAAGGCAAGGCAAGGCAAGGCAAGGCAAGGCAAGGGACGGGAAGGGAAGAGAAGGGAAGGGAAGGGAAGGGAAGGGAAGGGAAGGGAAGGGAAGGGAAGGGAAGGGAAGGGAAGGGAAGGGAAGGGAAGGGAAGGGAAAGGAAGGGTAGGGAAGGGAAGGGAAGGGAAGGGAAGGGAAGGGAAGGGAAGGGAAGGGAAGGTATAGTTAAGCAAGTGAAGGGATGGCAAGGGAAGGCAAGGCAAGGAAATGAATGGCTAAACAAGGCAAGGGATGGCAAGGCAAGGCAAGGGATGGCAAGGCATGAGATGTCAAGGCAAGGCAAGGCACGGCAAGGCAAGGCAAGGCAAGGCAAGGCAAGGCAAGGCAAGGCAAGGCAAGGGAAGGGAAGGGAAGGGAAGGGAAGGGAAGGGAAGGGAAGGGAAGGGATGGCAAGGGAAGGGATGGCAAGGGAAGGGATGGCAAGGGAAGAAAAGTGATGGCAAGGGAAGGGAAGGGATGGCAAGGCAATGCATGAGATGGCAAGGGAAGGCAAGGCAAGGCTAGCGAGAAGAAGGGAAGGGAAGGGAAGGGATGGCAAAAGATGGCAGGGGAGGGCAAGGGATGGCACGGAAAGTCAAAGACAGGAAATGGCATGGCATGGGATGGCAAGGCAAAGCATGAGACGGCAAGGCAAAGGAAGGGAAGGGAAGGGAAGGGAAGGGAAGGGAAGGGAAGGGAAGGGAAGGGAAGGGAAGGGAAGGGAGGGGAAGGGAAGGGAAGAAAAGGAAAGGGAAAGGAAGGGAAGGGAAGGGAAGGGAAGGGAAGGGAAGGGAAGGGAAGGGAAGGGAAGGGAAGGGAAGGGAAGGGAAGGGAAGCAAAAGGGATGGGAAGGGAACGGAAGGGATAATAAGACAAGTGATGGCAAGGGACCGCAGGGAAAGTAAAAGACAAGGAATGGCAAGGCATGAGATGGCAAGGCAAGGCTTGAGATGGGAAGGCAAGGTAGGGTAGGGAAGGGAATGGGAAGGGAAGGGAAGGGAAGGGAGGGGAAGGGAAGGGAAGGGAAGGGAAGGGAAGGGAAGGGAAGGGAAGGGAAGGGAAGGGAAGGGAAGGGAAGGGATGGCAAGGGATGGCAAGGGAAGGGATGGCAAGGGAAGGGATGGCAAGGGAAGGGATGGCAAGAGAAGGGAAGGGATGGCAAGGGAATGGAAGGGATGGAAAGGCAATGCATGAGATGGCAAGGGAAGGCAAGGCAAGGCTAGCGAGAAGAAGGGAAGGCAAGGGAAGGGAAGGGAAGGGAAGGGAAGGGAAGGGAAGGGAAGGGAAGGGAAGGGATATCTAAGCAAGGCATGAGATGTCAAGGCAAGGCAAGGCACGGCAAGGCAAGGCAAGGCAAGGCAAGGCAAGGCAAGGCAAGGCAAGGCAAGGCAAGGCAAGGCAAGGGAAGGGAAGGGAAGGGAAGGGAAGGGAAGGGAAGGGAAGGGAAGGGAAGGGAAGGGAAGGGAAGGGATGGCAAGGGATGGCAAGGGAAGGGATGGCAAGGCAAGGTAGGGAAGGGAAGGGAAGGGAAGGGAAGGGAAGGGAAGGGAAGGGAAGGGAAGGGAAGGGAAGGGAAGGGAAGGGAAGGGAAGGGAAGGGAAGGGAAGGGAAGGGATGGCAAGGGAAGAGATGGCAAGGGAAGGGATGGCAAGGGAAGGGATGGCAAGGGAAGGGAAGGGATGGCAAGGGAAGGGAAGGGATGGCAAGGGTAGGGAAGGGATGGCAAGGCATCGCATGAGATGGCAAGGCAAGGCAAGGCAAGGCAAGGGACGGGAAGGGAAGGGAAGGGAAGGGAAGGGAAGGGAAGGGAAGGGAAGGGAGGGGAAGAGAGGAGAAGCGAGGGGAAGGGAGGGGAAGGGAGCAAAAGGGAAGGGAAGGGAAGGGAAGGGAAGGGAAGGGAAGGGAAGGGAAGGGAAGGGAAGGGAAGGGAAGGGAAGGGAAGGGAAGGGAAGGGAAGGGATGGCAAGGGAAGGGAAGGGATGGCAAGGGTAGGGAAGGCATGGCAAGGCATCGCATGAGATGGCAAGGCAAGGCAAGGCAAGGCAAGGCAAGGGACGGGAAGGGACGGGAAGGGAAGGGAAGGGAAGGGAAGGGAAGGGAAGGGAAGGGAAGGGAAGGGAAGGGAAGGGAAGGGAAGGGAAGGGAAGGGAAGGGAAGGGAAGGGAAGGGAAGGGAAAGGATGGCAAGGGAAGCGAAAGGGATGGGAAGGGAAGGGATGGTAAGAGAAGTGATGGCAAGGGATTGCAGGGAAAGTCAAAGACAAGGAATGGCAAGGCTTGAGATGGCAAGGCAAGGTAGGGAAGGGAAGGGAAGGGAAGGGAAGAGAAGGGAGGGGAAGGGAAGGGAAAAGAAGGGAAGGGAAGGGAAGGGAAGGGAAGGGAAGGGAAGGGAAGGGAAGGGAAGGGAAGGGAAGGGAGGGGAAGGGAAGGGAAAGGACGTGAAGGGAGGGGAAGGGAAGAGAAGGGAAGGGAAGGGAAGGGAAGGGAAGGGAAGGGAAGGGAAGGGAAGGGAAGGGAAGGGAAGGGAAGGGAAGGGAAGGGAAGGGAAGGGAAGGGAAGGGAAGGGAAGGGAAGGGAGGAGAAGCGAGGGGAAGGGAGGGGAAGGGAGGGGAAGGGAAGGGTAGGGAAGGGAAGGGAAGGGAAGGGAGGGGAAGGGAAGGGAAAGGAAGGGAAGGGAAGGGAAGGGAAGGGAAGGGAAGGGAAGGGAAGGGAAGGGAAGGGAAGGGAAGGGAAGGGAAGGGAGGGGAAGGGAGCGAAAGGGAAGGGAAGGGAAGGGAAGGGAAGGGAAGGGAAGGGAAGGGAGGAGAAGGGAAGGGAAGGGAAAGGAAGACAAGGGAGGGGAAGGGAAGGGAAAGGACGGGAAGGGAGGGGAAGGGAAGGGAAGGGAAGGGAAGGGAAGGGAGGAGAAGGGAAGGGAAAGGAAGACAAGGGAGGGGAAGGGAAGGGAAAGGACGGGAAGGGAGGGGAAGGGAAGGGAAGGGAAGGGAAGGGAAGGGAAGGGAAGGGAAGGGAAGGGAAGGCAAGAGAAGGGAAGGGAAGGCAAGAGAAGGGAGGGGAAGGGAAGGGAAGAGAAAGGAGGGGAAGGGAAGGGAAGGGAAGGGAAGGGAAGGGAAGGGAAGGGAAGGGAAGGGAAGGGAAGGGAAGGGAAGGGAAGGGAAGGGAAGGGAAGGGAAGGGATGGCAAGGGAAGGGATGGCAAGGGAAGGGATGGCAAGGGAAGGGATGGCAAGGGAAGGGAAGGGATGGCAAGGGAAGGGAAGGGATGGCAAGGTAATGCATGAGATGGCAAGGCAAGGCAAGGGACGGGAAGGGAAGGGAAGGGACGGGAAGGGAAGGGAAGGGAAGGGAAGGGAAGGGAAGGGAAGGGAAGGGAAGAGAAGGGAAGGGAAGGGAAGGGAAGGGAGGGGAAGGGAGGAGAAGCGAGGGGAAGGGACGGGAAGGGAGCAAAAGGGAAGGGAAGGGAAGGGAAGGGAAGGGAAGGGAAGGGAAGGGAAGGGAAGGGAAGGGAAGGGAAGGGAAGGGAAGGGAAGGGAAGGGAAGGGAAGGGAAGGGAAGGGATGGCAAGGGAAGGGATGGCAAGGAAAGGGAAGGGAAGGGAAGGGAAGGGAAGGGAAGGGAAGGGAAGGGAAGGGAAGGGAAGGGAAGGGAAGGGAAGAGATGGCAAGGGAAGGGAAGGGAAGGGAAAGGAAGGGAAGGGAAGGGAAGGGAAGGGAAGGGAAGGGAAGGGAAGGGAAGGGAAGGGAAGGGAAGGGAAGGGAAGGGAAGAGATGGCAAGGGAACGGAAGGGAAGGGAAGGGAAGGGAAGGGAAGGGAAGGGAAGGGAAGGGAAGGGATGGCAAGGCAATGCATGAGATGGCAAGGCAAGGCAAGGCAATGCAAGGCAAGGCAAGGGACGGGAAGGGAAGGGAAGGGAAGGGAAGGGAAGGGAAGGGAAGGGAAGGGAAGGGAAGGGAAGGGAAGGGAAGGGAAGGAATGGCAAGGGAAGGGAAGGAATGGCAAGGGAAAGGATGGCAAGAGAAGCGAAAAGAATGGGAAGGGAAGGGATGGTAAGAGAAGGAATGGCAAGGGATTACAGGGAAAGTCAAAGACAAGGAATGGCAAGGCATGAGATGGCAAGGCAAGGCTTGAGATGGCAAGGCAAGGTAGGGAAGGGAAGGGAAGGGACGGGACGGGAAGGGAAGGCAAGGCAAGGCAAGGGAAGGGAAGGGAAGGGAAGGGAAGGGAAGGGAAGAGATGGCAAGGGAAGGGATGGCAAGGGAAAAGATGGCAAGGGAAGGGAAGGGATGGCAAGGGAAGGGAAGGGATGGCAAGGTAATGCATGAGATGGCAAGGCAAGGCAAGGCAAGGCAAGGGACGGGAAGGGAAGGGAAGGGACGGGAAGGGAAGGGAAGGGAAGGGAAGGGAAGGGAAGGGAAGGGAAGGGAAGGGAGGGGAAGGGAGGAGAAGCGAGGGGAAGGGAGGGGAAGGGAGCAAAAGGGAAGGGAAGGGAAGGGAAGGGAAGGGAAGGGAAGGGAAGGGAAGGGAAGGGAAGGGAAGGGAAGGGATGGCAAGGGAAGGGATGGCAAGGGAAGGGAAGGGATGGCAAGGGTAGGGAAGGGATGGCAAGGCATCGCATGAGATGGCAAGGCAAGGCAAGGCAAGGCAAGGCAAGGCAAGGCAAGGCAAGGCAAGGGACGGGAAGGGACGGGAAGGGAAGGGAAGGGAAGGGAAGGGAAGGGAAGGGAAGGGAAGGGAAGGGAAGGGAAGGGAAGGGAAGGGAAAGGATGGCAAGGGAAGCGAAAGGGATGGGAAGGGAAGGGATGGTAAGAGAAGTGATGGCAAGGGATTGCAGGGAAAGTCAAAGACAAGGAATGGCAAGGCTTGAGATGGCAAGGCAAGGTAGGGAAGGGAAGGGAAGGGAAGAGAAGGGAGGGGAAGGGAAGGGAAGGGAAGGGAAGGGAAGGGAAGGGAAGGGAAGGGAAGGGAAGGGAAGGGAGGGGAAGGAAAGGGAAAGGACGGGAAGGGAGGGGAAGGGAAGGGAAGGGAAGGGAAGGGAAGGGAGGAGAAGCGAGGGGAAGGGAGGGGAAGGGAGGGGAAGGGAAGGGTAGGGAAGGGAAGGGAAGGGAAGGGAGGGGAAGGGAAGAGAAAGGAAGGGAAGGGAAGGGAAGGGAAGGGAAGGGAAGGGAAGGGAAGGGAAGGGAAGGGAAGGGAAAGGAAGGGAAGGAAAGGGAAGGGAAGGGAAGGGAAGGGAAGGGAAGGGAAGGGAAGGGAAGGGAAGGGAAGGGAAGGGAAGAGAAGGGAAGGGAAGGGAAGGGAAGGGAAGGGAAGGGAAGGGAAGGGAAGGGAAGGGAAGGGAGGAGAAGCGAGGGGAAGGGAGGGGAAGGGAGCGAAAGGGAAGGGTAGGGAAGGGAAGGGAAGGGAAGGGAAGGGAGGAGAAGGGAAGGGAAGGGAAAGGAAGACAAGGGAGGGGAAGGGAAGGGAAAGGACGGGAAGGGAGGGGAAGGGAAGGGAAGGGAAGGGAAGGGAAGGGAAGGGAAGGGAAGGGAGGAGAAGGGAAGGGAAGGGAAGGCAAGAGAAGGGAAGGGAAGGCAAGAGAAGGGAGGGGAAGAGAAGGGAAGGGAAGGGAAAGGACGGGAAGGGAGGGGAAGGGAAGGGAAGGGAAGGGAAGGGAAGGGAAGGGAAGGGAAGGGAGGAGAAACGAGGGGAAGGGAGGGGAAGGGAGCGAAAGGGAAGGGTAGGGAAGGGAAGGGAAGGGAAGGGAAGGGAGGAGAAGCGAGGGGAAGGGAAGGGAAGGGAAAGGAAGGGAAGGGAAGGGAAGGGAAGGGAAGGGAAGGGAAGGGAAGGGAAGGGAAGGGAAGGGAAGGGAAGGGAAGGGAAGAGAAGCGAGGGGAAGGGAGCGAAAGGGAAGGGTAGGGAAGGGAAGGGAAGGGAAGGGAAGGGAGGAGAAGGGAAGGGGAAGGAAGGGAAGGGAAAGGAAGGGAAGGGAAGGGAAGGGAAGGGAAGGGAAGGGAAGGGAAGGGAAGGGAAGGGAAGGGAAGGAATGGCAAGGGAAAGGATGGCAAGAGAAGCGAAAAGAATGGGAAGGGAAGGATTGGTAAGAGAAGGAATGGCAAGGGATTACAGGGAAAGTCAAAGACAAGGAATGGCAAGGCATGAGATGGCAAGGCAAGGCTTGAGATGGCAAGGCAAGGTAAGGAAGGGAAGGGAAGGGAAGGGAAGGGAGGAGAAGCGAGGGGAAGGGAGGGGAAGGGAGCGAAAGGGAAGGGTAGGGAAGGGAAGGGAAGGGAAGGGAAGGGAGGAGAAGGGAAGGGAAGGGAAAAGAAGACAAGGGAGGGGAAGGGAAGGGAAAGGATGGGAAGGGAGGGGAAGGGAAGGGAAGGGAAGGGAAGGGAAGGGAAGGGAAGGGAAGGGAAGGGAAGGGAGGAGAAGGGAAGGGAAGGGAAGGCAAGAGAAGGGAAGGGAAGGCAAGAGAAGGGAGGGGAAGGGAAGGGAAGAGAAAGGAGGGGAAGGGAAGGGAAAGGACGGGAAGGGAGGGGAAGGGAAGGGAAGGGAAGGGAAGGGAAGGGAAGGGAAGGGAAGGGAAGGGAAGGGAAGGGAGGAGAAACGAGGGGAAGGGAGGGGAAGGGAGCGAAAGGGAAGGGTAGGGAAGGGAAGGGAAGGGAAGGGAAGGGAGGAGAAGGGAAGGGAAAGGAAGGGAAGGGAAAGGAAGGGAAGGGAAGGGAAGGGAAGAGAAGGGAGGGGAAGGGAAGGGAAGAGAAAGGAAGGGAAGGGAAGGGAAGCGAAGGGAAGGGAAGGGAAGGGAAGGGAAGGGAAGGGAAGGGAAGGGAGGAGAAGCGAGGGGAAGGGAGGGGAAGGGAGCGAAAGGGAAGGGTAGGGAAGGGAAGGGAAGGGAAGGGAAGGGAAGGGAAGGGAGGAGAAGGGAAGGGAAAGGAAGGGAAGGGAAAGGAAGGGAAGGGAAGGGAAGGGAAGAGAAGGGAGGGGAAGGGAAGGGAAGAGAAAGGAAGGGAAGGGAAGGGAAGGGAAGGGAAGGGAAGGGAAGGGAAGGGAGGAGAAGCGAGGGGAAGGGAGGGGAAGGGAGCGAAAGGGAAGGGTAGGGAAGGGAAGGGAAGGGAAGGGAAGGGAAGGGAAGGGAGGAGAAGGGAGGAGAAGGGAAGGGGAAGGAAGGGAAGGGAAAGGAAGGGAAGGGAAGGGAAGGGAAGGGAAGGGAAGGGAAGGGAAGGGAAGGGAAGGGAAGGGAAGGGAAGGGAAGGGAAGGGATGGCAAGGCAATGCATGAGATGGCAAAGCAAGGCAAGGCAATGCAAGGGAAGGCCAGGGACGGGAAGGGAAGGGAAGGGAAGGGAAGGGAAGGGAAGGGAAGGGAAGGGAAGGGAAGGAATGGCAAGGGAAAGGATGGCAAGAGAAGCGAAAAGAATGGGAAGGGAAGGGATGGTAAGAGAAGGAATGGCAAGGGATTACAGGGAAAGTCAAAGACAAGGAATGGCAAGGCATGAGATGGCAAGGCAAGGCTTGAGATGGCAAGGCAAGGTAAGGAAGGGAAGGGACGGGAAGGGAAGGGAAGGGAAGGGAAGGGAAGGGAAGGGAAGGGAAGGGAAGGGAAGGGAAGGGATGGCAAGGGATGGCAAGGGAATGCATGAGATGGCAAGGCAAGGCAAGACAATGCAAGGGAAGGCAAGGGACGGGAATGGAAGGGAAGGGAAGGGAAGGGAAGGGAAGGGAAGGGAAGGGAAGGGAAGGAATGGCAAGGGAAAGGATGGCAAGAGAAGTGAAAAGAATGGGAAGGGAAGGGATGGTAAGAGAAGGAATGGCAAGGGATTGCAGGGAAAATCAAAGACAAGGAATGGCAAGGCATGAGATGGCAAGGCAAGGCTTGAGATGGCAAGGCAAGGTAAGGAAGGGAAGGGACGGGAAGGGAAGGGAAGGGAAGGGAAGGGAAGGGAAGGGAAGGGAAGGGAAGGGAAGGGAAGGGAAGGGAAGGGAAGGGAAGGTATATCTAAGCAAGGCAAGGGATGGCAAGGGACGGCAAGGCAAGGAAATGAATGGCTAAACAAGGCATGAGATGGCAAGGCAAGGCAAGGAAGGGCAACGCAAGGCAAGGCAAGGCAAGGCAAGGCAAGGCAAGGCAAGGCAAGGCAAGGCAAGGCAAGGCAAGGCAAGGCAAGGCAAGGCAAGGCAAGGCAAGGGAAGGGAAGGGAAGGGAAGGGAAGGGAAGGGAAGGGAAGGGAAGGGAAGGGAAGGGAAGGGAAGGGAAGGGAAGGGAAGGGAAGGGAAGGGAAGGGAAGGGAAGGGAAGGCAAGGCAAGGCAAGGCAAGGCAAGGAAGGGCAACGCAAGGCAAGGCAAGGCAAGGCAAGGCAAGTCAAGGCAAGGCAAGGCAAGGGAAGGGAAGGAAAGGGAAGGGAAGGGAAGGGAAGGGAAGGGAAGGGAAGGGAAGGGAAGGGAAGGAAAGGGAAGGGAAGGGAAGGGAAGGGAAGGGAAGGGAAGGGAAGGGAAGGGAAGGGAAGGGAAGGGAAGGGAAGGGAAGGGAAGGGAAGGGAAGGGAAGGGAAGCGAAGCGAAGCGAAGCGAAAGGCAAGGCACGGCAAGGCAAGGCAAAGCAAGGCAAGGGAAGGGAAAGGAAGGGAAGGGAAGGGAAGGGAAGGGAAGGGAAGGGAAGGGAAGGGAAGGGAAGGGAAGGGAAGGGAAGGGAAGGGATGGCAAGGGAAGGGAAGGGAAGGGATGGCAAGGGAAGGGAAGGGAAGGGATGGCAAGGCAATGCATGAGATGGCAAGGCAAGGCAAGGCAAGGCAAGGCAAGGCAAGGCAAGGCAAGGCAAGGCAAGGCAAGGCAAGGCAAGGCAAGGGAAGGGAAGGGAAGGGAAGGGAAGGGAAGGGAAGGGAAGGGAAGGGAAGGGAAGGGAAGGGAAGGGAAGGGAAGGGAAGGGAAGGGAAGGAATGGCAAGGGAAAGGATGGCAAGGGAAGCGAAAAGGATGGGAAGGGAAGGGATGGTAAGAGAAGGAATGGCAAGGGATTGCAGGGAAAATCAAAGACAAGGAATGGCAAGGCATGAGATGGCAAGGCAAGGCTTGAGATGGCAAGGCAAGGTAAGGAAGGGAAGGGAAGGGACGGGAAGGGAAGGGAAGGGAAGGGAAGGGAAGGGAAGGGAAGGGAAGGGAAGGGAAGGGAAGGGAAGGGAAGGGAAGGGAAGGTATATCTAAGCAAGGCAAGGGATGGCAAGGGACGGCAAGGCAAGGAAATGAATGGCTAAACAAGGCATGAGATGGCAAGGCAAGGCAAGGAAGGGCAACGCAAGGCAAGGCAAGGCAAGGCAAGGCAAGGCAAGGCAAGGCAAGGCAAGGCAAGGCAAGGCAAGGCAAGGCAAGGCAAGGCAAGGCAAGGCAAGGGAAGGGAAGGGAAGGGAAGGGAAGGGAAGGGAAGGGAAGGGAAGGGAAGGGAAGGGAAGGGAAGGGAAGGGAAGGGAAGGGAAGGGAAGGGAAGGGAAGGGAAGGGAAGGGAAGGCAAGGCAAGGCAAGGCAAGGCAAGGCAAGGAAGGGCAACGCAAGGCAAGGCAAGGCAAGGCAAGGCAAGTCAAGGCAAGGCAAGGCAAGGGAAGGGAAGGAAAGGGAAGGGAAGGGAAGGGAAGGGAAGGGAAGGGAAGGGAAGGGAAGGGAAGGGAAGGTATATCTAAGCAAGGCAAGGGATGGCAAGGGACGGCAAGGCAAGGAAATGAATGGCTAAACAAGGCATGAGATGGCAAGGCAAGGCAAGGAAGGGCAACGCAAGGCAAGGCAAGGCAAGGCAAGGCAAGGCAAGGCAAGGCAAGGCAAGGCAAGGCAAGGCAAGGCAAGGCAAGGCAAGGCAAGGCAAGGCAAGGGAAGGGAAGGGAAGGGAAGGGAAGGGAAGGGAAGGGAAGGGAAGGGAAGGGAAGGGAAGGGAAGGGAAGGGAAGGGAAGGGAAGGGAAGGGAAGAGAAGGGAAGGCAAGGCAAGGCAAGGCAAGGAAGGGCAACGCAAGGCAAGGCAAGGCAAGGCAAGGCAAGTCAAGGCAAGGCAAGGCAAGGGAAGGGAAGGAAAGGGAAGGGAAGGGAAGGGAAGGGAAGGGAAGGGAAGGGAAGGGAAGGGAAGGGAAGGGAAGGGAAGGGAAGGGAAGGGAAGCGAAGCGAAGCGAAGCGAAAGGCAAGGCACGGCAAGGCAAGGCAAGGCAAGGCAAGGGAAGGGAAAGGAAGGGAAGGGAAGGGAAGGGAAGGGAAGGGAAGGGAAGGGAAGGGAAGGGAAGGGAAGGGAAGGGAAGGGAAGGGAAGGGAAGGGAAGGGAAGGGATGGCAAGGGAAGGGAAGGGAAGGGATGGCAAGGGAAGGGAAGGGAAGGGATGGCAAGGCAATGCATGAGATGGCAAGGCAAGGCAAGGCAAGGCAAGGCAAGGCAAGGCAAGGCAAGGCAAGGCAAGGCAAGGGAAGGGAAGGGAAGGGAAGGGAAGGGAAGGGAAGGGAAGGGAAGGGAAGGGAAGGGAAGGGAAGGGAAGGGAAGGGAAGGGAAGGGAAGGGAAGGGAAGGGAAGGGAAGGGAAGGAATGGCAAGGGAAAGGATGGCAAGGGAAGCGAAAAGGATGGGAAGGGAAGGGATGGTAAGAGAAGGAATGGCAAGGGATTGCAGGGAAAGTCAAAGACAAGGAATGGCAAGGCATGAGATGGAAAGGCAAGGCTTGAGATGGCAAGGCAAGGCAAGGCAAGGTAGGGAAGGGAAGGCAAGGGAAAGGAAGGGAAGGGAAGGGAAGGGAAGGGAAGGGAAGGGAAGGGAAAGGAAGGGAAGGGAAGGGAAGGGAAGGGAAGGGAAGGGAAGGGAAGGGAAGGGAAGGGAAGGGAAGGGAAGGGAAGGGAAGGGAAGGGAAGGGAAGGGATGGCAAGGCAATGCATGAGATGGCAAGGCAAGGCAATGCATGAGATGGCAAGGCAAGTCAAGGCAAGGCAAGGCAAGTCAAGGCAAGGCAAGGGAAGGGAAGGGAAGGGTAGGGAAGGGAAGGGAAGGGAAGGGAAGGGAAGGGAAGGGAAGGGAAAGGAAGGGAAGGGAAGGGAAGGGAAGGGAAGGGAAGGGAAGGGAAGGGAAGGGAAGGGAAGGGAAGGGAAGGGAAGGGAAGGGAAGGGAAGGGATGGCAAGGGAATGCATGAGATGGCAAGGCAAGGCAAGACAATGCAAGGGAAGGCAAGGGACGGGAATGGAAGGGAAGGGAAGGGAAGGGAAGGGAAGGGAAGGGAAGGGAAGGGAAGGGAAGGGAAGGGAAGGGAAGGGAATTGAAGGGAAGGAATGGCAAGGGAAAGGATGGCAAGAGAAGTGAAAAGAATGGGAAGGGAAGGGATGGTAAGAGAAGGAATGGCAAGGGATTGCAGGGAAAATCAAAGACAAGGAATGGCAAGGCATGAGATGGCAAGGCAAGGCTTGAGATGGCAAGGCAAGGTAAGGAAGGGAAGGGAAGGGACGGGAAGGGAAGGGAAGGGAAGGGAAGGGAAGGGAAGGGAAGGGAAGGGAAGGGAAGGGAAGGTATATCTAAGCAAGGCAAGGGATGGCAAGGGACGGCAAGGCAAGGAAATGAATGGCTAAACAAGGCATGAGATGGCAAGGCAAGGCAAGGAAGGGCAACGCAAGGCAAGGCAAGGCAAGGCAAGGCAAGGCAAGGCAAGGCAAGGCAAGGCAAGGCAAGGCAAGGCAAGGCAAGGCAAGGGAAGGGAAGGGAAGGGAAGGGAAGGGAAGGGAAGGGAAGGGAAGGGAAGGGAAGGGAAGGGAAGGGAAGGGAAGGGAAGGCAAGGCAAGGCAAGGCAAGGCAAGGCAAGGCAAGGCAAGGAAGGGCAACGCAAGGCAAGGCAAGGCAAGGCAAGGCAAGGCAAGGCAAGGCAAGGCAAGGCAAGGGAAGGGAAGGAAAGGGAAGGGAAGGGAAGGGAAGGGAAGGGAAGGGAAGGGAAGGGAAGGGAAGGGAAGGGAAGGGAAGGGAAGGGAAGGGAAGGGAAGGGAAGGGAAGGGAAGGGAAGGGAAGCGAAGCGAAGCGAAGCGAAGCGAAAGGCAAGGCACGGCAAGGCAAGGCAAGGCAAGGCAAGGGAAGGGAAAGGAAGGGAAGGGAAGGGAAGGGAAGGGAAGGGAAGGGAAGGGAAGGGAAGGGAAGGGAAGGGAAGGGAAGGGAAGGGAAGGGAAGGGAAGGGAAGGGATGGCAAGGGAAGGGAAGGGAAGGGATGGCAAGGGAAGGGAAGGGAAGGGATGGCAAGGCAATGCATGAGATGGCAAGGCAAGGCAAGGCAAGGCAAGGCAAGGCAAGGCAAGGCAAGGCAAGGCAAGGCAAGGCAAGGCAAGGCAAGGCAAGGCAAGGCAAGGGAAGGGAAGGGAAGGGAAGGGAAGGGAAGGGAAGGGAAAGGAAGGGAAGGGAAGGGAAGGGAAGGGAAGGGAAGGGAAGGGAAGGGAAGGGAAGGGAAGGGAAGGGAAGGGAAGGGAAGGGAAGGGAAGGGAAGGGAAGGGAAGGGAAGGGAAGGGATGGCAAGGCAATGCATGAGATGGCAAGGCAAGGCAATGCATGAGATGGCAAGGCAAGTCAAGGCAAGGCAAGGCAAGTCAAGGCAAGGCAAGGGAAGGGAAGGGAAGGGTAGGGAAGGGAAGGGAAGGGAAGGGAAGGGAAGGGAAGGGAAGGGAAAGGAAGGGAAGGGAAGGGAAGGGAAGGGAAGGGAAGGGAAGGGAAGGGAAGGGAAGGGAAGGGAAGGGAAGGGAAGGGAAGGGAAGGGAAGGGAAGGGAAGGGAAGGGAAGGGAAGGGAAGGGAAGCGAAAGGCAAGGCAAGGCAAGGCAAGGCAAGGGAAGGGAAGGGAAGGGAAAGTGAGGGAAGGGAAGGGAAGGGAAGGGAAGGGAAGGGAAGGGAAGGGAAGGGAAGGGAAGGGAAGGGAAGGGAAAGGAAGGGAAGGGAAGGGAAGGGAAGGGAAGGGAAGGGAAAGGAAGGGAAGGGAAGGGAAGGGAAGGGAAGGGAAGGGAAGGGAAGGGAAGGGAAGGGAAGGGAAGGGAAAGGAAGGGAAGGGAAGGGAAGGGAAGGGAAGGGAAGGGAAGGGAAGGGAAAGGAAGGGAAGGGAAGGGAAGGGAAGGGAAGGGAAGGGAAGGGAAGGGAAAGGAAGGGAAGGGAAGGGAAGGGAAGGGAAGGGAAGGGAAGGGAAGGGAAGGGAAGGGAAGGGAAGGGAAGGGAAGGGAAGGGAAGGGAAGGGAAGGGAAGGGAAAGGAAGGGAAGCGAAGCGAAGCGAAAGGCAAGGCACGGCAAGGCAAGGCAAGGCAAGGCAAGGGAAGGGAAAGGAAGGGAAGGGAAGGGAAGGGAAGGGAAGGGAAGGGAAGGGAAGGGAAGGGAAGGGAAGGGAAGGGAAGGGAAGGGAAAGGAAGGGAAGGGAAGGGAAGGGAAGGGAAGGGAAGGGAAGGGAAGGGAAGGGAAGGGAAGGGAAGGGAAGGGAAGGGAAAGGAAGGGAAGGGAAGGGAAGGGAAGGGAAGGGAAGGGAAGGGAAGGGAAGGGAAGGGAAGGGAAGGGAAGGGAAGGGAAGGGAAGGGAAGGGAAGGGAAGGGAAGGGAAGGGATGGCAAGGCAATGCATGAGATGGCAAGGCAAGGCAATGCATGAGATGGCAAGGCAAGTCAAGGCAAGGCAAGGCAAGTCAAGGCAAGGCAAGGGAAGGGAAGGGAAGGGTAGGGAAGGGAAGGGAAGGGAAGGGAAGGGAAGGGAAGGGAAGGGAAAGGAAGGGAAGGGAAGGGAAGGGAAGGGAAGGGAAGGGAAGGGAAGGGAAGGGAAGGGAAGGGAAGGGAAGGGAAGGGAAGGGAAGGGAAGGGAAGGGAAGCGAAAGGCAAGGCAAGGCAAGGCAAGGCAAGGGAAGGGAAGGGAAGGGAAGGGAAAGTGAGGGAAGGGAAGGGAAGGGAAGGGAAGGGAAGGGAAGGGAAGGGAAGGGAAGGGAAGGGAAGGGAAGGGAAGGGAAGGGAAGGAATGGCAAGGGAAAGGATGGCAAGAGAAGTGAAAAGAATGGGAAGGGAAGGGATGGTAAGAGAAGGAATGGCAAGGGATTGCAGGGAAAATCAAAGACAAGGAATGGCAAGGCATGAGATGGCAAGGCAAGGCTTGAGATGGCAAGGCAAGGTAAGGAAGGGAAGGGACGGGAAGGGAAGGGAAGGGAAGGGAAGGGAAGGGAAGGGAAGGGAAATGAAGGGAAGGGAAGGGAAGGGAAGGGAAGGGAAGGGAAGGTATATCTAAGCAAGGCAAGGGATGGCAAGGGACGTCAAGGCAAGGAAATGAATGTCTAAACAAGGCAAGGGATGGCAAGGCATGAGATGGCAAGGCAAGGCAAGGAAGGGCAACGCAAGGCAAGGCAAGGCAAGGCAAGGCAAGGCAAGGCAAGGCAAGGCAAGGCAAGGCAAGGCAAGGCAAGGCAAGGGAAGGGAAGGGAAGGGAAGGGAAGGGAAGGGAAGGGAAGGGAAGGGAAGGGAAGGCAAGGCAAGGCAAGGCAAGGCAAGGCAAGGCAAGGCAAGGAAGGGCAACGCAAGGCAAGGCAAGGCAAGGCAAGGCAAGGCAAGGCAAGCCAAGGGAAGGGAAGGAAAGGGAAGGGAAGGGAAGGGAAGGGAAGGGAAGGGAAGGGAAGGGAAGGGAAGGGAAGGGAAGGGAAGGGAAGGGAAGGGAAGGGAAGGGAAGGGAAGGGAAGGGAAGGGAAGGGAAGAGAAGGGAAGGGAAGGGAAGGGAAGGGAAGGGATGGCAAGTGAAGGGAAGGGAAGGGATGGCAAGGGAAGGGAAGGGAAGGGATGGCAAGGCAATGCATGAGATGGCAAGGCAAGGCAAGGCAAGGCAAGGCAAGGCAAGGCAAGGCAAGGCAAGGCAAGGCAAGGCAAGGCAAGGCAAGGCAAGGGAAGGGAAGGGAAGGGAAGGGAAGGGAAGGGAAGGGAAGGGAAGGGAAGGGAAGGGAAGGGAAGGGAAGGGAAGGGAAGGGAAGGGAAGGGAAGGGAAGGGAAGGGAAGGAATGGCAAGGGAAAGGATGGCAAGGGAAGCGAAAAGGATGGGAAGGGAAGGGATGGTAAGAGAAGGAATGGCAAGGGATTGCAGGGAAAGTCAAAGACAAGGAATGGCAAGGCATGAGATGGAAAGGCAAGGCTTGAGATGGCAAGGCAAGGCAAGGCAAGGTAGGGAAGGGAAGGGAAGGGAAAGGAAGGGAAGGGAAGGGAAGGGAAGGGAAGGGAAGGGAAGGGAAGGGAAGGGAAGGGAAGAGAAGGGAAGGGAAGGGAAGGGAAGGGAAGGGATGGCAAGTGAAGGGA
>NC_092559.1:52756608-52761608 GCF_037038585.1 Patagioenas fasciata
GAAGGGAAGGGAAGGGAAGGAAGGGAAGGCAAGGGAAGGCAAGGGAAGGCAAGGGAAGGCAAGGCAAGGGAAGGGAAGGCAAGGGAAGGCAAGGGAAGGCAAGGGAAGGCAAGGGAAGGCAAAGGAAGGCAAGGGAAGGCAAGGGAAGGCAAGGGAAGGAAATGAATGGCTAAACAAGGCAAGGGATGGCAAGGCAAGGCAAGGCAAGGCAAGGCTAGCGAGGGGAAGGGAAGGGAAGGGAAGGGAAGGGAAGGGAAGGGAAGGGAAGGGAAGGGAAGGGAAGGGAAGGGAAGGGAAGGGAAGGGAAGGGAAGGGAAGGGAAGGGAAGGGAAGGGAAGGGAAGGGAAGGGAAGGGAAGGGAAGGGAAGGGAAAGGATGGCAAGGGAAGCGAAAGGGATGGCAAAGGAAGGGATGGTAAGGGAAGGGATGGCAAGGGATTGCAGGGAAAGTCAAAGACAGGAAATGGCATGGTGTGGGATGGCAAGGCAAGGCATGAGACGGTAAGGCAGAGGAAGGGAAAAGAAGGGAAGGGAAGGGAAGGGAAGGGAAGGGAAGGGAAGGGAAGGGAAGGGAAGGGAAGGGAAGGGAAGGGAAGGGAAGGGAAGGGAAGGGAAGGGAAGGGAAGGGAAGGGAAGGTATATCTAAGCAAGGCAAGGGATGGCAAGGGACGGCAAGGCAAGGAAATGAATGGCTAAACAAGGCAAGGAATGGCAAGGCAAGGCAAGGGATGGAAAGGCATGAGATGGCAAGGCAAAGCAAGGCAAGGCAGGGCAAGGCAAGGCAAGGCAAGGCAAGGCAAGGCAAGGCAAGGCAAGGCAAGGCAAGGCAAGGCAAGGGAAGGGAAGGGAAGGGAAGGGAAGGGAAGGGAAGGGAAGGGAAGGGAAGGGATGGCAAAAGATGGCAGGGGAGGGCAAGGGATGGCACGGAAAGTCAAAGACAGGAAATGGCATGGCATGGGATGGCAAGGCAAAGCATGAGACTGTAAGGCAAAGGAAGGGAAGGGAAGGGAAGGGTAGGGAAGGGAAGGGAAGGGAAGGGAAGGGAAGGGAAGGGAAGGGAAGGGAAGGGAAGGGAAGGGAAGGGAAGGGAAAGGGAAGGGAAGGGAAGGGAAGGGAAGGGAAGGGAAGGGAAGGGAAGGGAAGAGATGGCAAGGGATTGCAGGGAAAGTCAAAGACAAGGAATGGCAAGGCATGAGATGGCAAGGCAAGGCTTTAGATGGCAAGGCAAGGTAGGGTAGGGAAGGGAAGGGAAGGGAAGGGAATGGGAAGGGAAATGAAGGGAAGGGAGGGGAAGGGAAGGGAAGGGAAGGGAAGGGAAGGGAAGGGAAGGGAAGGGAATGGATGGCAAGGGATGGCAAGGGATGGCAAGGGATGGCAAGGGAAGGGATGGCAAGGGAAGGGATGGCAAGGGAAGGGAAGGGAAGGGATGGCAAGGGAAGGGAAGGGATGGCAAGGGAAGGGAAGGGATGGCAAGGCAATGCATGAGATGGCAAGGCAAGGCAAGGCAAGGCAAGGCAAGGGAGGGGAAGGGAAGGGAAGGGAAGGGAAGGGAAGGGAAGGGAAGGGAAGGGAAGGGAAGGGAAGGGAAGGGAAGGGAAGGGAAGGGAAGGGAAGGGAAGGGAAGGGAAGGGAAGGGAAGGGAAGGGAAGGGAAGGGAAGGGAAGGGAAGGGAAAGGATGGCAAGGGAAGCGAAAGGGATGGGAAGGGAAGGGATGGTAAGAGAAGTGATGGCAAGGGATTGCAGGGAAAGTCAAAGACAAGGAATGGCAAGGCATGAGATGGCAAGGCAAGGTAGGGAAGGGAAGGGAAGGGAAGGGAAGGGAAGGGAAGGGAAGGGAAGGGAAGGGAAGGGAAGGGAAGGGAAGGGAAGGGATGGCAAGGGAAGGGATGGCAAGGGAAGGGAATGGATGGCAAGGTAATGCATGAGATGGCAAGGCAAGGCAAGGCAAGGCAAGGAAAGGCAAGGCAAGGCAAGGCAAGGCAAGGCAAGGCAAGGCACGGGAAGGGAAGGGAAGGGAAGGGAAGGGAAGGGAAGGGAAGGGAAGGGAAGGTATAGCTAAGCAAGTCAAGGGATGGCAAGGGAAGGCAAGGCAAGGAAATGAATGGCTAAACAAGGCAAGGGATGGCAAGGCAAGGCAAGGGATGGCAAGGCATGAGATGTCAAGGCAAGGCAAGGCACGGCAGGGCAAGGCACGGCAGGGCAAGGCAAGGCAAGGCAAGTCAAGTCAAGGCAAGGCAAGGCAAGGCAAGGGAAGGCAAGGGAAGGCAAGGGAAGGGAAGGGAAGGGAAGGGAAGGGAAGGGAAGGGAAGGGAAGGGAAGGGAAGGGAAGGGAAGGGAAGGGAAGGGAAGGGAAGGGAAGGGAAGGCAAGGGAAGGCAAGGGAAGGCAAGGGAAGGCAAGGGAAGGCAAGGGAAGGGAAGGGAAGGGAAGGGAAGGGAAGGGAAGGGAAGGGAAGGGAAGGGAGGAGAAGCGAGGGGAAGGGAGGGGAAGGGAGCGAAAGGGAAGGGAAGGGAAGGGAAGGGAAGGGAAGGGAAGGGAAGGGAAGGGAAGGGAAGGGAAGGAATGGCAAGGGAAAGGATGACAAGAGAAGCGAAAAGAATGGGAAGGGAAGGGATGGTAAGAGAAGGAATGGCAAGGGATTACAGGGAAAGTCAAAGACAAGGAATGGCAAGGCATGAGATGGCAAGGCAAGGCTTGAGATGGCAAGGCAAGGTAGGGAAGGGAAGGGAAGGGACGGGAAGGGAAGGGAAGGGAAGGGAAGGGAAGGGAAGGGAAGGGAAGGGAAGGGAAGGGATGGCAAGGCAATGCATGAGATGGCAAGGCAAGGCAAGGCAAGGCAAGGCAGGGCAAGGGAAGGGAAGGGAAGGGAAGGGAAGGGAAGGGAAGGGAAGGGAAGGGAAGGGAAGGGAAGGGAAGGGAAGGGAAGGGAAGGGAAGGGAAGGGAAGGGAAGGGAAGGGAAGGGAAGGGAAGGGAAGGGAAGGGATGGCAAGGGAAGGGATGGCAAGGGAAGGGATGGCAAGGGAAGGGATGGCAAGGGAAGGGATGGCAAGGGAAGGGATGGCAAGGGAAGGGAAGGGATGGCAAGGTAATGCATGAGATGGCAAGGCAAGGCAAGGCAAGGGACGGGAAGGGAAGGGAAGGGACGGGAAGGGACGGGAAGGGAAGGGAAGGGACGGGAAGGGACGGGAAGGGAAGGGAAGGGAAGGGAAGGGAAGGGAAGGGAAGGGAAGGAAAGGGAGGGGAAGGGAGGAGAAGCGAGGGGAAGGGAGGGGAAGGGAGCAAAAGGGAAGGGTAGGGAAGGGAAGGGAAGGGAAGGGAAGGGAAGGGAAGGGAAGGGACGGGAAGGGATGGCAAGGGAAGGGATGGCAAGGGAAGAGATGGCAAGGGAAGGGAAGGGATGGCAAGGGTAGGGAAGGGATGGCAAGGCATCGCATGAGATGGCAAGGCAAGGCAAGGCAAGGCAAGGCAAGGCAAGGCAAGGCAAGGCACGGGAAGGGAAGGGAAGGGAAGGGAAGGGAAGGGAAGGGAAGGGAAGGGAAGGGAAGGGAAGGGAAGGGAAGGGAAAGGAAGGTTAGGGAAGGGAAGGGAAGGGAAGGGAAGGGAAGGGAAGGGAAGGGAAGGGAAGGGAAGGGAAGGGAAGGGAAGGGAAGGGAAGGGAAGGGAAGGGAAGGGAAGGGAAGGGAAGGGAAGGGAAGGGAATGTATAGCTAAGCAAGGCAAGGGATGGCAAGGGACGGTAAGGCAAGGAAATGAATGGCTAAACAAGGCAAGGAATGGCAAGGCAAGGCAAGGAATGACAAGGCAAGGCAAGAAATGGCAAGGCATGAGACGGCAAAGCAAGGCAAGGCAGGGCAAGGCAAGGCAAGGGGAGGTAAGGCCATGGAAGGGAAGGGGAGGGAAGGGAAGGGAAGGGAAGGGAAGGGAAGGGAAGGGAAGGGAAGGGAAGGGAAGGGAAGGGAAGGGAAGGGAAGGGAAGGGAAGGGAAGGGAAGGGAAGGGAAGGGATGGCAAGGGAAGGGAAGGGAAGGGATGGCAAGGGAATGGAAGGGATGGCAAGGGAAGGGAAGGGATGGCAAGGGAAGGGAAGGGATGGCAAGGCAATGCATGAGATGGCAAGGCAAGGCAATGCAAGGCAAAGCAAGGGACGGGAAGGGAAGGGAAGGGATGGTAAGAGAAGGGATGGCAAGGGATTGCAGGGAAAGTCAAAGACAGGGAATGGCAAGGCATGAGATGGCAAGGCAAGGCTTGAGATGGCAAGGCAAGGTAGGGAAGGGAAGGGAAGGGAAGGGAAGGGAAGGGAAGGGAAGGGAAGGGAAGGGAAGGGAAGGGAAGGGAAGGGAAGGGAAGGGAAGGGAAGGGAAGGGAGAGGATGGTAGGGGAAGGGAGGAGAAGCGAGGGGAAGGGAGGGGAAAGGAAGGGAATGGAAGGGAAGGGAAGGGAAGGGAAGGGAAGGGAAGGGAAGGGAAGGGAAGGGAAGGGAAGGTATAGCTAAGCAAGTGAAGGGATGGCAAGGGAAGGCAAGGCAAGGAAATGAATGGCTAAACAAGGCAAGGGATGGCAAGGCAAGGCAAGGGATGGCAAGGCATGAGATGTCAAGGCAAGGCAAGGCACGGCAGGGCAAGGCAAGGCAAGGCAAGGCAAGGCAAGGCAAGGGAAGGCAAGGCAAGGCAAGGGAAGGGAAGGGAAGGGAAGGGAAGGGAAGGGAAGGGAAGGGAAGGGAAGGGAAGGGAAGGGAAGGGAAGGGAAGGGAAGGGAAGGGAAGGGAAGGGAAGGGAAGGGAAGGGATGGCAAGGGAAGGGATGGCAAGGGAAGGGATGGCAAGGGAAGGGATGGCAAGGGAAGAAAAGTGATGGCAAGGGAAGGGAAGGGATGGCAAGGCAATGCATGAGATGGCAAGGCAAGGCAAGGCAAGGCAAGGCTAGCGAGGGGAAGGGAAGGGAAGGGAAGGGATGGCAAAAGATGGCAGGGGAGGGCAAGGGATGGCACGGAAAGTCAAAGACAG
>NC_092559.1:52784108-52801608 GCF_037038585.1 Patagioenas fasciata
AAGGGAAGGCAAGGGAAGGCAAGGCAAGGCAAGGCAAGGCAAGGCAAGGCAAGGCAAGGCAAGGCAAGGCAAGGCAAGGCAAGGGAAGGGAAGGGAAGGGAAGGGAAGGGAAGGGAAGGGAAGGGAAGGGAAGGGAAGGGAAGGGAAGGGAAGGGAAGGGAAGGGAAGGGAAGGGAAGGGAAGGGAAGGGAAGGGAAGGGAAGGGAAGGGAAGGGAAGGGAAGGGAAGGGATATCTAAGCAAGGCAAGGAATGGCAAGGCAAGGCAAGGCAAGGCAAGGGAAGGCAAGGCAAGGCAAGGGAAGGCAAAGGAAGGCAAGGCAAGACAAAGGAAGGGAAGAGAAGGGAAGGGAAGGGATGGCTAAGCAGGCAAGACATGGCAAGGTAAGGCAGGGCAAGAAATGGGATGGCTAAACAAGGCAAGGGATGACAAAACAAAAGACGGCAAGGCATGAGATGGCAAGGCAAGGCAAGGGATTGCAAGGCAAGACAAGAGAAGGCAAGGGAAGGCAAGGCAAGGCAAGGCAAGGCAAGGGAAGGGAAGGGAAGGGAAGGGAAGGGAAGGGAAGGGAAGGGAAGGGAAGGGAAGGGAAGGGAAGGGAAGGGAAGGGAAGGGATACCTAAGCAAGGCAAGGGATGGCAAGGCAAGGCAAGGCAATGCAAGGCAAGGCAAGCCAATGGAAGGGAAGGGAAGGGAAGGGAAGGGAAGGGAAGGGTAGGGAAGGGAAGGGAAGGGAAGGGAAGGGAAGGGAAGGGAAGGGAAGGGAAGGGAAGGGAAGGGAAGGGAAGGGAAGGGAAGGGAAGGGGTAGCGAAGGGAAGGGAAGGTATAGCTAAGCAAGGCAAGGGATGGCAAGAGACGGCAAGGCAAGGAAATGAATGGCTAAACAAGGCAAGGAATGGCAAGGCAAGGCAAGGGATGGCAAGGCATGAGATGGCAAGGCAAGGCAAGGCAGGGTAAGGCAAGACAAGGGGAGGTAAGGCCATGGAAGGGAAGGCAAGGGAAGGCAAGGGAAGGCAAGGGAAGGCAAGGGAAGGCAAGGGAAGGCAAGGGAGGGGAATGGAGGGGAAGGGAAGGGAAGGGAAGGGAAGGGAAGGGAAGGGAAGGGAAGGGAAGGGAAGGGAAGGGAAGGGAAGGGAAGATATAGCTAAGCAAGGCAAGGGATGGCAAGGGACGGCAAGGCAAGGAAATGAATGGCTAAACAAGGCAAGGAATGGCAAGGTATGAGATGGCAAGGCAAGGCAAGGCAGGGCAAGGCAAGGCAAGGGGAGGTAAGGCCATGGAAGGGAAGGGGAGGGGAGGGGAGGGAAGGGAAGGGAAGGGAAGGCAAGGGAAGGCAAGGGAAGGCAAGGGAAGGCAAGGGAAGGCAAGGGAAGGCAAGGCAAGGCAAGGCAAGGGAAAGGAAGGGAAGGGAAGGGAAGGGAAGGGAAGGGAAGGGAAGGGAAGGGAAGGGAAGGGAAGGGAAGGGAAGGGAAGGGAAGGGAGGGGAGGGGAAGGGAAGGGAAGGGAAGGGAAGGGAAGGGAAGGGAAGGGAAGGGAAGGGAAGGGAAGGGAAGGGAAGGGAAGGGAGGAGAAGCGAGGGGAAGGGAGGGGAAGGGAAGGGAGCGAAAGGGAAGGGTAGGGAAGGGAAGGGAAGGGAAGGGAAGGGAAGGGAAGGGAAGGGAAGGGAGGGGAAGGGAAGGGAAAGGAAGGGTAGGGAAGGGAAGGGAAGGGAAGGGAAGGGAAGGGAAGGGAAGGGAAGGGAAGGGAAGGGAAGAGAAGGGAAGGGAGGAGAAGCGAGGGGAAGGGAGGGGAAGAGAGCGAAAGGGAAGGGAAGGGAAGGGAAGGGAAGGGAAGGGAAGGGAAGGGAAGGGAAGGGAAGGGAAGGGAAGGGAAGGGAAGGGAAGGGAAGGGAGGGGAAGGGAAGGGAAGGGAAGGGAAGGGAAGGGAGGGGAAGGGAAGGAAAGGGAAGGGAAGGGAAGGGAAGGGAAGGGAAGGGAAGGGAAGGGAAGGGAAGGGAAGGGAAGGGAAGGGAGGAGAAGCGAGGGGAAGGGAGGGGAAGGGAAGGGAAGGGAAGGGAAGGGAAGGGAAGGGAAGGGAAGGGAAGGGAGGGGAGGGGAAGGGAAGGGAAGGGAAGGGAAGGGAAGGGAAGGGAAGGGAAGGGAAGGGAAGGGAAGGGAGGAGAAGCGAGGGGAAGGGAGGGGAAGGGAAGGGAGCGAAAGGGAAGGGTAGGGAAGGGAAGGGAAGGGAAGGGAAGGGAAGGGAAGGGAGGGGAAGGGAAGGGAAAGGAAGGGTAGGGAAGGGAAGGGAAGGGAAGGGAAGGGAAGGGAAGGGAAGGGAAGGGAAGGGAAGGGAAGAGAAGGGAAGGGAGGAGAAGCGAGGGGAAGGGAGGGGAAGGGAGCGAAAGGGAAGGGAAGGGAAGAGAAGGGAAGGGAAGGGAAGGGAAGGGAAGGGAAGGGAAGGGAAGGGAAGGGAAGGGAAGGGAAGGGAAGGGAAGGGAAGGGAAGGGAAGGGAAGGGAAGGGAGGGGAGGGGAAGGGAAGGGAAGGAAGGGAAGGCAAGGGAAGGCAAGGCAATGCATGAGATGGCAAGGCAAGGCAAGGCAAGGCAATGCAAGGCAAGGCAAGGCACGGGAAGGGAAGGGAAGGGAAGGGAAGGGAAGGGAAGGGAAGGGAAGGGAAGGGATGGCTAAGGAGGCAAGACATAGCAAGGTAAGGCAGGGCAAGGAAAGGGATGGCTAAACAAGGCAATGGATGGCAAAACAAAAGATGGCAAGGCATGAGATGGCAAGGCAAGGCAAGGGATTGCAAGGCAAGACAAGAGAAGGCAAGGGAAGGCAAGGGAAGGCAAGGCAAGGCAAGGCAAGGCAAGGGAAGGGAAGGCAAGGGAAGGCAAGGGAAGGCAAGGGAAGGCAAGGGAAGGCAAGGCAAGGCAAGGCAAGGCAAGGCAAGGCAAGGCAAGGCAAGGCAAGGCAAGGCAAGGCAAGGCAAGGGAAGGGAAGGGAAGGGAAGGGAAGGGAAGGGAAGGGAAGGGAAGGGAAGGGAAGGGAAGGGAAGGGAAGGGAAGGGAAGGGATATCTAAGCAAGGCAAGGAATGGCAAGGCAAGGCAAGGCAAGGCAAGGGAAGGCAAGGCAAGGCAAGGGAAGGCAAAGGAAGGCAAGGCAAGACAAAGGAAGGGAAGAGAAGGGAAGGGAAGGGATGGCTAAGCAGGCAAGACATGGCAAGGTAAGGCAGGGCAAGAAATGGGATGGCTAAACAAGGCAAGGGATGACAAAACAAAAGACGGCAAGGCATGAGATGGCAAGGCAAGGCAAGGGATTGCAAGGCAAGACAAGAGAAGGCAAGGGAAGGCAAGGCAAGGCAAGGCAAGGCAAGGGAAGGGAAGGGAAGGGAAGGGAAGGGAAGGGAAGGGAAGGGAAGGGAAGGGAAGGGAAGGGAAGGGAAGGGAAGGGAAGGGAAGGGATACCTAAGCAAGGCAAGGGATGGCAAGGCAAGGCAAGGCAATGCAAGGCAAGGCAAGCCAATGGAAGGGAAGGGAAGGGAAGGGAAGGGAAGGGAAGGGTAGGGAAGGGAAGGGAAGGGAAGGGAAGGGAAGGGAAGGGAAGGGAAGGGAAGGGAAGGGAAGGGAAGGGAAGGGAAGGGAAGGGAAGGGAAGGGGTAGCGAAGGGAAGGGAAGGTATAGCTAAGCAAGGCAAGGGATGGCAAGAGACGGCAAGGCAAGGAAATGAATGGCTAAACAAGGCAAGGAATGGCAAGGCAAGGCAAGGGATGGCAAGGCATGAGATGGCAAGGCAAGGCAAGGCAGGGTAAGGCAAGACAAGGGGAGGTAAGGCCATGGAAGGGAAGGCAAGGGAAGGCAAGGGAAGGCAAGGGAAGGCAAGGGAAGGCAAGGGAAGGCAAGGGAGGGGAATGGAGGGGAAGGGAAGGGAAGGGAAGGGAAGGGAAGGGAAGGGAAGGGAAGGGAAGGGAAGGGAAGGGAAGGGAAGGGAAGGGAAGGGAAGGGAAGATATAGCTAAGCAAGGCAAGGGATGGCAAGGGACGGCAAGGCAAGGAAATGAATGGCTAAACAAGGCAAGGAATGGCAAGGTATGAGATGGCAAGGCAAGGCAAGGCAGGGCAAGGCAAGGCAAGGGGAGGTAAGGCCATGGAAGGGAAGGGGAGGGGAGGGGAGGGAAGGGAAGGGAAGGGAAGGCAAGGGAAGGCAAGGGAAGGCAAGGGAAGGCAAGGGAAGGCAAGGGAAGGCAAGGCAAGGCAAGGCAAGGGAAAGGAAGGGAAGGGAAGGGAAGGGAAGGGAAGGGAAGGGAAGGGAAGGGAAGGGAAGGGAAGGGAAGGGAAGGGAGGGGAGGGGAAGGGAAGGGAAGGGAAGGGAAGGGAAGGGAAGGGAAGGGAAGGGAAGGGAGGAGAAGCGAGGGGAAGGGAGGGGAAGGGAAGGGAGCGAAAGGGAAGGGTAGGGTAGGGAAGGGAAGGGAAGGGAAGGGAAGGGAAGGGAAGGGAAGGGAGGGGAAGGGAAGGGAAAGGAAGGGTAGGGAAGGGAAGGGAAGGGAAGGGAAGGGAAGGGAAGGGAAGGGAAGAGAAGGGAAGGGAGGAGAAGCGAGGGGAAGGGAGGGGAAGGGAGCGAAAGGGAAGGGAAGGGAAGAGAAGGGAAGGGAAGGGAAGGGAAGGGAAGGGAAGGGAAGGGAAGGGAAGGGAAGGGAAGGGAAGGGAAGGGAGGGGAGGGGAAGGGAAGGGAAGGAAGGGAAGGCAAGGGAAGGCAAGGCAATGCATGAGATGGCAAGGCAAGGCAAGGCAAGGCAAGGCAATGCAAGGCAAGGCAAGGCACGGGAAGGGAAGGGAAGGGAAGGGAAGGGAAGGGAAGGGAAGGGAAGGGAAGGGAAGGGAAGGGAAGGGAAGGGAAGGGATGGCTAAGGAGGCAAGACATAGCAAGGTAAGGCAGGGCAAGGAAAGGGATGGCTAAACAAGGCAATGGATGGCAAAACAAAAGATGGCAAGGCATGAGATGGCAAGGCAAGGCAATGGATGGCACAACAAAAGATGGCAAGGCATGAGATGGCAAGGCAAGGCAAGGGATTGCAAGGCAAGACAAGAGAAGGCAAGGGAAGGCAAGGGAAGGCAAGGCAAGGCAAGGCAAGGCAAGGGAAGGGAAGGCAAGGGAAGGCAAGGGAAGGCAAGGGAAGGCAAGGCAAGGCAAGGCAAGGCAAGGCAAGGCAAGGCAAGGCAAGGCAAGGCAAGGCAAGGCAAGGCAAGGGAAGGGAAGGGAAGGGAAGGGAAGGGAAGGGAAGGGAAGGGAAGGGAAGGGAAGGGAAGGGAAGGGAAGGGAAGGGAAGGGAAGGGAAGGGAAGGGAAGGGAAGGGAAGGGAAGGGAAGGGAAGGGAAGGGAAGGGAAGGGAAGGGAAGGGAAGGGAAGGGAAGGGATATCTAAGCAAGGCAAGGAATGGCAAGGCAAGGCAAGGCAAGGCAAGGGAAGGCAAGGCAAGGCAAGGGAAGGCAAAGGAAGGCAAGGCAAGACAAAGGAAGGGAAGAGAAGGGAAGGGAAGGGATGGCTAAGCAGGCAAGACATGGCAAGGTAAGGCAGGGCAAGAAATGGGATGGCTAAACAAGGCAAGGGATGACAAAACAAAAGACGGCAAGGCATGAGATGGCAAGGCAAGGCAAGGGATTGCAAGGCAAGACAAGAGAAGGCAAGGGAAGGCAAGGCAAGGCAAGGCAAGGCAAGGCAAGGGAAGGGAAGGGAAGGGAAGGGAAGGGAAGGGAAGGGAAGGGAAGGGAAGGGAAGGGAAGGGAAGGGATACCTAAGCAAGGCAAGGGATGGCAAGGCAAGGCAAGGCAATGCAAGGCAAGGCAAGCCAATGGAAGGGAAGGGAAGGGAAGGGAAGGGTAGGGAAGGGAAGGGAAGGGAAGGGAAGGGAAGGGAAGGGAAGGGAAGGGAAGGGAAGGGAAGGGAAGGGAAGGGAAGGGAAGGGAAGGGGTAGCGAAGGGAAGGGAAGGTATAGCTAAGCAAGGCAAGGGATGGCAAGAGACGGCAAGGCAAGGAAATGAATGGCTAAACAAGGCAAGGAATGGCAAGGCAAGGCAAGGGATGGCAAGGCATGAGATGGCAAGGCAAGGCAAGGCAGGGTAAGGCAAGACAAGGGGAGGTAAGGCCATGGAAGGGAAGGCAAGGGAAGGCAAGGGAAGGCAAGGGAAGGCAAGGGAAGGCAAGGGAAGGCAAGGGAGGGGAATGGAGGGGAAGGGAAGGGAAGGGAAGGGAAGGGAAGGGAAGGGAAGGGAAGGGAAGGGAAGGGAAGGGAAGGGAAGGGAAGGGAAGATATAGCTAAGCAAGGCAAGGGATGGCAAGGGACGGCAAGGCAAGGAAATGAATGGCTAAACAAGGCAAGGAATGGCAAGGTATGAGATGGCAAGGCAAGGCAAGGCAGGGCAAGGCAAGGCAAGGGGAGGTAAGGCCATGGAAGGGAAGGGGAGGGGAGGGGAGGGAAGGGAAGGGAAGGGAAGGCAAGGGAAGGCAAGGGAAGGCAAGGGAAGGCAAGGGAAGGCAAGGGAAGGCAAGGCAAGGCAAGGCAAGGGAAAGGAAGGGAAGGGAAGGGAAGGGAAGGGAAGGGAAGGGAAGGGAAGGGAAGGGAAGGGAAGGGAAGGGAAAGGAAGGGAAGGGATGGCAAAGGATGGCAAGAAAAGACAAGGGATGGCAAAGGATAGCAAGGGATGGCAAAGGATGGCAGGGAAAGTCAAAGACAAGAAATGGCAAGGCATGGGATGGCAAGGCAAGACATGGGACGGCAAGGCGAAGGGAAGGTAAGGGAAGGTAAGGGAAGGAAAGGGAAGGGAAGGGAAGGGATATCTAAGCAAGGCAAGGAATGGCAAGGCAAGGCAAGGCAAGGCAAGGCAAGGCAAGGCAAGGCAAGGGAAGGGAAGGCAAAGGAAGGCAAGGCAAGGCAAAGGAAGGGAAGGCAAGGCAAGGCAAGGCAAGGGAAGGGAAGGGAAGGGAAGGGAAGGGAAGGGAAGGGAAGGGAAGGGAAGGGAAGGGAAGGGAAGGGATGGCAAAGGATGGCAAGAAAAGACAAGGGATGGCAAAGGATAGCAAGGGATGGCAAAGGATGGCAGGGAGATGGAAAGGCAAGGCTTGAGATGGCAAGGCAAGGCAAGGCAAGGTAGGGAAGGGAAGGGAAGGGAAAGGAAGGGAAGGGAAGGGAAGGGAAGGGAAGGGAAGGGAAGGGAAGGGAAGGGAAGGGAAGGGAAGGGAAGGGAAGGGAAGGGAAGGGAAAGGAAGGGAAGGGAAGGGAAGGGAAGGGAAGGGAAGGGAAGGGATGGCAAGGGAAGGGAAGGGAAGGGATGGCAAGGCAATGCATGAGATGGCAAGGCAAGGCAATGCATGAGATGGCAAGGCAAGTCAAGGCAAGGCAAGGCAAGGCAAGGCAAGGGAAGGGAAGGGAAGGGAAGGGAAGGGAAGGGAAGGGAAGGGAAGGGAAGGGAAGGGAAGGGAAGGGTAGGGAAGGGTAGGGAAGGGAAGGGAAGGGTAGGGAAGGGAAGGGAAGGGAAGGGAAGGGATGGCTAAGGAGGCAAGACATAGCAAGGTAAGGCAGGGCAAGGAAAGGGATGGCTAAACAAGGCAATGGATGGTAAAACAAAAGATGGCAAGGCATGAGATGGCAAAGCAAGGCAAGGGATTGCAAGGCAAGACAAGAGAAGGCAAGGGAAGGCAAGGGAAGGCAAGGGAAGGCAAGGCAAGGCAAGGCAAGGGAAGGGAAGGGAAGGCAAGGGAAGGCAAGGGAAGGCAAGGGAAGGCAAGGGAAGGCAAGGGAAGGCAAGGCAAGGCAAGGCAAGGCAAGGGAAGGGAAGGGAAGGGAAGGGAAGGGAAGGGAAGGGAAGGGAAGGGAAGGGAAGGGAAGGGAAGGGAAGGGAAGGGAAGGGAAGGGAAGGGAAGGGAAGGGAAGGGAAGGGATATCTAAGCAAGGCAAGGAATGGCAAGGCAAGGCAAGGCAAGGCAAGGGAAGGCAAGGCAAGGCAAGGGAAGGCAAAGGAAGGCAAGGCAAGGCAAGGGAATGCAAGGCAAGGCAAGGGAAGGCAAAGGAAGGCAAGGCAAGACAAAGGAAGGGAAGAGAAGGGAAGGGAAGGGAAGGGAAGGGAAGGGATGGGAAGGGAAGGGAAGGGAAGGGAAGGGAAGGGAAAGGAAGGGAATGGAAGGGAAGGGAAGGGAAGGGAAGGGAAGGGATGGCTAAGCAGGCAAGACATGGCAAGGTAAGGCAGGGCAAGAAATGGGATGGCTAAACAAGGCAAGGGATGACAAAACAAAAGACGGCAAGGCATGAGATGGCAAGGCAAGGCAAGGGATTGCAAGGCAAGACAAGAGAAGGCAAGGGAAGGCAAGGCAAGGCAAGGGAAGGGAAGGGAAGGGAAGGGAAGGGAAGGGAAGGGAAGGGAAGGGAAGGGAAGGGAAGGGAAGGGAAGGGAAGGGAAGGGAAGGGAAGGGAAGGGAAGGGAAGGGAAGGGAAGGGGAGGGGGGGGGAGGGAAGGGAAGGGAAGGGAAGGGATACCTAAGCAAGGCAAGGGATGGCAAGGCAAGGCAAGGCAAGGCAAGGCAATGCAAGGCAAGGCAAGCCAATGGAAGGGAAGGGAAGGGAAGGGAAGGGAAGGGAAGGGAAGGGAAGGGAAGGGGTAGCGAAGGGAAGGGAAGGTATAGCTAAGCAAGGCAAGGGATGGCAAGAGACGGCAAGGCAAGGAAATGAATGGCTAAACAAGGCAAGGAATGGCAAGGCAAGGGATGGCAAGGCATGAGATGGGAAGGCAAGGCAAGGCAGGGTAAGGCAAGACAAGGGGAGGTAAGGCCATGGAAGGGAAGGCAAGGGAAGGCAAGGGAAGGGAAGGGAAGGCAAGGGAAGGCAAGGGAAGGCAAGGGAAGGCAAGGGAAGGCAAGGGAGGGGAATGGAGGGGAAGGGAAGGGAAGGGAAGGGAAGGGAAGGGAAGGGAAGGGAAGGGAAGGGAAGGGAAGGGAAGGGAAGGGAAGGGAAGGGAAGGGAAGGGAAGGGAAGGGAAGGGAAGGGAAGGGAAGGGAAGGTATAGCTAAGCAAGGCAAGGGATGGCAAGGGACGGCAAGGCAAGGAAATGAATGGCTAAACAAGGCAAGGAATGGCAAGGTATGAGATGGCAAGGCAAGGCAAGGCAGGGCAAGGCAAGGCAAGGGGAGGTAAGGCCATGGAAGGGAAGGGGAGGGGAGGGGAGGGAAGGGAAGGGAAGGGAAGGGAAGGCAAGGGAAGGCAAGGGAAGGCAAGGGAAGGCAAGGGAGGGGAATGGAGGGGAAGGGAAGGGAAGGGAAGGGAAGGGAAGGGAAGGGAAGGGAAGGGAAGGGAAGGGAAGGGAAGGGAAGGGAAGGGAAGGGAAGGGAAGGGAAGGGAAGGGAAGGGAAGGGAAGGGAAGGGAAGGGAAGGGATATCTAAGCAAGGCAAGGAATGGCAAGGCAAGGCAAGGCAAGGCAAGGCAAGGGAAGGGAAGGCAAAGGAAGGCAAGGCAAGGCAAAGGAAGGGAAGGCAAGGCAAGGCAAGGCAAGGCAAGGCAAGGCAAGGGAAGGGAAGGGAAGGGAAGGGAAGGGAAGGGAAGGGAAGGGAAGGGAAGGGAAGGGAAGGGAAGGGAAGGGAAGGGAAGGGAAGGGAAGGGAAGGGATGGCAAAGGATGGCAAGAAAAGACAAGGGATGGCAAAGGATAGCAAGGGATGGCAAAGGATGGCAGGGAGATGGAAAGGCAAGGCTTGAGATGGCAAGGCAAGGCAAGGCAAGGTAGGGAAGGAAAGGGAAGGGAAAGGAAGGGAAGGGAAGGGAAGGGAAGGGAAGGGAAGGGAAGGGAAGGGAAGGGAAGGGAAGGGAAGGGAAGGGAAGGGTAGGGAAGGGAAGGGAAGGGAAGGGAAGGGAAGGGAAGGGAAGGGAAGGGAAAGGAAGGGAAGGGAAGGGAAGGGAAGGGAAGGGAAGGGAAGGGAAGGGAAGGGAAGGGAAGGGAAGGGAAGGGAAGGGAAGGGAAGGGAAGGGAAGGGAAGGGAAGGGAAGGGAAGGGATGGCAAGGGAAGGGAAGGGAAGGGAAGGGATGGCAAGGCAATGCATGAGATGGCAAGGCAAGGCAATGCATGAGATGGCAAGGCAAGTCAAGGCAAGGCAAGGCAAGTCAAGGCAAGGGAAGGGAAGGGAAGGGAAGGGAAGGGAAGGGAAGGGAAGGGAAGGGAAGGGAAGGGAAGGGAAGGGAAGGGAAGGGAAGGGAAGGGAAGGGAAGGGAAGGGAAAGGAAGGGAAGGGAAGGGAAGGGAAGGGAAGGGAAGGGAAGGGAAGGGAAGGGAAGGGAAGGGAAGGGAAGGGAAGGGAAGGGAAGGGAAGGGAAGGGAAGGGAAGGGAAGGGAAGGGATGGCAAGGGAAGGGAAGGGAAGGGATGGCAAGGGAAGGGAAGGGAAGGGATGGCAAGGCAATGCATGAGATGGCAAGGCAAGGCAAGGCAAGGCAAGGCAAGGCAAGGCAAGGCAAGGCAAGGCAAGGGAAGGGAAGGGAAGGGAAGGGAAGGGAAGGGAAGGGAAGGGAAGGGAAGGGAAGGGAAGGGAAGGGAAGGGAAGGGAAGGGAAGGAATGGCAAGGGAAAGGATGGCAAGGGAATCGAAAAGGATGGGAGGGGAAGGGATGGTAAGAGAAGGAATGGCAAGGGATTGCAGGGAAAGTCAAAGACAAGGAATGGCAAGGCATGAGATGGCAAGGCAAGGCTTGAGATGGGAAGGCAAGGAAAGGAAGGAAAGGGAAGGGAAGGGAAGGGAAGGGAAGGGAAGGGAAGGGAAGGGAAGGGAAGGGAAGGGAAGGGAAGGGAAGGGAAGGGAAGAGAAGGGAGGGGAAGGGAAGGGAAGGGAAGGGAAGGGAAGGGAAGGGAAGGGAAGGGAAGGGAAGGGAAGGGAAGGGAAGGGAAGGGAAGGGAAGGGAAGGGAAGGGAAGCGAAAGGGATGGGAAGGGAAGGGATGGTAAGAGAAGTGATGGCAAGAAATTGCAGGGAAAGTCAAAGACAAGGAATGGCAAGGCATGAGATGGCAAGGCAAGGCTTGACATGGGAAGGCAAGGTAGGGAAGGGAAGGGAAGGGAAGGGAAGGGAAGGGAAGGGAAGGGAAGGGAAGGGATGGCTAAGGAGGCAAGACATAGCAAGGTAAGGCAGGGCAAGGAAAGGGATGGCTAAACAAGGCAATGGATGGCAAAACAAAAGATGGCAAGGCATGAGATGGCAAGGCAAGGCAAGGGATTGCAAGGCAAGACAAGAGAAGGCAAGGGAAGGCAAGGGAAGGCAAGGGAAGGCAAGGCAAGGCAAGGCAAGGGAAGGGAAGGGAAGGGAAGGGAAGGGAAGGCAAGGGAAGGCAAGGGAAGGCAAGGGAAGGCAAGGGAAGGCAAGGCAAGGCAAGGCAAGGCAAGGCAAGGCAAGGCAAGGCAAGGGAAGGGAAGGGAAGGGAAGGGAAGGGAAGGGAAGGGAAGGGAAGGGAAGGGAAGGGATATCTAAGCAAGGCAAGGAATGGCAAGGCAAGGCAAGGCAAGGCAAGGGAAGGCAAGGCAAGGCAAGGGAAGGCAAAGGAAGGCAAGGCAAGACAAAGGAAGGGAAGAGAAGGGAAGGGAAGGGAAGGGAAGGGAAGGGAAGGGAAGGGAAGGGAAGGGAAGGGAAGGGAAGGGAAGGGAAGGGAAGGGAAGGGAAGGGAAGGGAAGGGAAGGGAAGGGAAGGGAAGGGAAGGGAAAGGAAGGGAAGGGATGGGATATCTAAGCAAGGCAAGGAATGGCAAGGCAAGGCAAGGCAAGGCAAGGGAAGGCAAGGCAAGGCAAGGGAAGGCAAAGGAAGGCAAGGCAAGACAAAGGAAGGGAAGAGAAGGGAAGGGAAGGGAAGGGAAGGGAAGGGAAGGGAAGGGAAGGGAAGGGAAGGGAAGGGATATCTAAGCAAGGCAAGGAATGGCAAGGCAAGGCAAGGCAAGGCAAGGGAAGGCAAGGCAAGGCAAGGGAAGGCAAAGGAAGGCAAGGCAAGACAAAGGAAGGGAAGAGAAGGGAAGGGAAGGGAAGAGAAGGGAAGGGAAGGGAAGGGAAGGGAAGGGAAGGGAAGGGAAGGGAAGGGAAGGGAAGGGAAGGGAAGGGAAGGGAAGGGAAGGGATGGCTAAGCAGGCAAGACATGGCAAGGTAAGGCAGGGCAAGAAATGGGATGGCTAAACAAGGCAAGGGATGACAAAACAAAAGACGGCAAGGCATGAGATGGCAAGGCAAGGCAAGGGATTGCAAGGCAAGACAAGAGAAGGCAAGGGAAGGCAAGGCAAGGCAAGGCAAGGGAAGGGAAGGGAAGGGAAGGGAAGGGAAGGGAAGGGAAGGGAAGGGAAGGGAAGGGAAGGGAAGGGAAGGGAAGGGAAGGGAAGGGAAGGGGTAGCGAAGGGAAGGGAAGGTATAGCTAAGCAAGGCAAGGGATGGCAAGAGACGGCAAGGCAAGGAAATGAATGGCTAAACAAGGCAAGGAATGGCAAGGCAAGGCAAGGGATGGCAAGGCATGAGATGGCAAGGCAAGGCAAGGCAGGGTAAGGCAAGACAAGGGGAGGTAAGGCCATGGAAGGGAAGGCAAGGGAAGGCAAGGGAAGGCAAGGGAAGGCAAGGGAAGGCAAGGGAAGGCAAGGGAAGGCAAGGGAGGGGAATGGAGGGGAAGGGAAGGGAAGGGAAGGGAAGGGAAGGGAAGGGAAGGGAAGGGAAGGGAAGGGAAGGGAAGGGAAGGGAAGGGAAGGGAAGGGAAGGGAAGGGAAGGGAAGGGAAGGGAAGGGAAGGCAAGGGAAGGCAAGGGAAGGCAAGGGAAGGCAAGGCAAGGCAAGGGAAGGGAAAGGAAGGGAAGGGAAGGGAAGGGAAGGGAAGGGAAGGGAAGGGAAGGGAAGGGAAGGGAAGGGAAGGGAAAGGAAGGGAAGGGATGGCAAAGGATGGCAAGAAAAGACAAGGGATGGCAAAGGATAGCAAGGGATGGCAAAGGATGGCAGGGAAAGTCAAAGACAAGAAATGGCAAGGCATGGGATGGCAAGGCAAGACATGGGACGGCAAGGCGAAGGGAAGGTAAGGGAAGGTAAGGGAAGGAAAGGGAAGGGAAGGGAAGGGATATCTAAGCAAGGCAAGGAATGGCAAGGCAAGGCAAGGCAAGGCAAGGCAAGGGAAGGGAAGGCAACGGAAGGCAAGGCAAGGCAAAGGAAGGCAAGGCAAGGGAAGGGAAGGGAAGGGAAGGGAAGGGAAGGGAAGGGAAGGGAAGGGAAGGGAAGGGAAGGGAAGGGAAGGGAAGGGAAGGGAAGGGAAGGGAAGGGAAGGGAAGGGAAGGGAAGGGAAGGGAAGGGAAGGGAAGGGATGGCAAGAAAAGTCAAGGGATGGCAAAGGATAGCAAGGGATGGCAAAGGATGGCAGGGAGATGGAAAGGCAAGGCTTGAGATGGCAAGGCAAGGCAAGGCAAGGTAGGGAAGGGAAGGGAAGGGAAAGGAAGGGAAGGGAAGGGAAGGGAAGGGAAGGGAAGGGAAGGGTAGGGAAGGGAAGGGAAGGGAAGGGAAGGGAAGGGAAGGGAAGGGAAGGGAAGGGAAGGGAAGGGAAAGGAAGGGAAGGGAAGGGAAGGGAAGGGATGGCAAGGGAAGGGAAGGAATGGCAAGGGAAAGGATGGCAAGGGAAGCGAAAAGGATGGGAGGGGAAGGGATGGTAAGAGAAGGAATGGCAAGGGATTGCAGGGAAAGTCAAAGACAAGGAATGGCAAGGCATGAGATGGAAAGGCAAGGCTTGAGATGGGAAGGCAAGGAAGGGAAGGGAAGGGAAGGGAAGGGAAGGGAAGGGAAGGGAAGGGAAGGGAAGGGAAGGGAAGGGAAGGGAAGGCAAGGGAAGGCAAGGGAAGGCAAGGGAAGGCAAGGGAAGGCAAGGGAAGGCAAGGGAAGGCAAGGGAAGGGAAGGCAAGGCAAGGCAAGGGAAGGGAAAGGAAGGGAAGGGAAGGGAAGGGAAGGGAAGGGAAGGGAAGGGAAGGGAAGGGAAGGGAAGGGAAGGGAAGGGAAGGGAAGGGAAGGGAAGGGAAGGGAAGGGAAGGGAAGGGATGGCAAAGGATGGCAAGAAAAGACAAGGGATGGCAAAGGATAGCAAGGGATGGCAAAGGATGGCAGGGAAAGTCAAAGACAAGAAATGGCAAGGCATGGGATGGCAAGGCAAGACATGGGACGGCAAGGCGAAGGGAAGGTAAGGGAAGGTAAGGGAAGGAAAGGGAAGGGAAGGGAAGGGATATCTAAGCAAGGCAAGGAATGGCAAGGCAAGGCAAGGCAAGGCAAGGCAAAGGAAGGGAAGGCAACGGAAGGCAAGGCAAGGCAAAGGAAGGGAAGGCAAGGGAAGGCAAGGGAAGGGAAGGGAAGGGAAGGGAAGGGAAGGGAAGGGAAGGGAAGGGAAGGGAAGGGAAGGGAAGGGAAGGGAAGGGAAGGGAAGGGATGGCAAGAAAAGACAAGGGATGGCAAAGGATAGCAAGGGATGGCAAAGGATGGCAGGGAGATGGAAAGGCAAGGCTTGAGATGGCAAGGCAAGGCAAGGCAAGGTAGGGAAGGGAAGGGAAGGGAAAGGAAGGGAAGGGAAGGGAAGGGAAGGGAAGGGAAGGGAAGGGAAGGGAAGGGAAGGGAAGGAAAGGGAAGGGAAGGGAAGGGAAGGGTAGGGAAGGGAAGGGAAGGGAAGGGAAGGGAAGGGAAGGGAAGGGAAGGGAAGGGAAGGGAAGGGAAGGGAAGGGAAGGGAAGGGAAGGGAAAGGAAGGGAAGGGAAAGGAAGGGAAGGGAAGGGAAGGGATGGCAAGGGAAGGGAAGGAATGGCAAGGGAAAGGATGGCAAGGGAAGCGAAAAGGATGGGAGGGGAAGGGATGGTAAGAGAAGGAATGGCAAGGGATTGCAGGGAAAGTCAAAGACAAGGAATGGCAAGGCATGAGATGGAAAGGCAAGGCTTGAGATGGGAAGGCAAGGAAGGGAAGGGAAGGGAAGGGAAGGGAAGGGAAGGGAAGGGAAGGGAAGGGAAGGGAAGGGAAGGGAAGGGAAGGGAAGGGAAGGGAAGGGAAAGGAAGGGAAGGGAAGGGAAGGGAAGGGAAGGGATGGCAAGGGAAGGGAAGGAATGGCAAGGGAAAGGATGGCAAGGGAAGCGAAAAGGATGGGAGGGGAAGGGATGGTAAGAGAAGGAATGGCAAGAAATTGCAGGGAAAGTCAAAGACAAGGAATGGCAAGGCATGAGATGGAAAGGCAAGGCTTGAGATGGGAAGGCAAGGAAGGGAAGGGAAGGGAAGGGAAGGGAAGGGAAGGGAAGGGAAGGGAAGGGAAGGGAAGGGAAGGGAAGGGAAGGGAAGGGAGGGGAAGGGAAGGGAAGGGAAGGGAAGGGAAGGGAAGGGAAGGGAAGGGAAGGGAAGGGAAGGGAAGGGAAGGGAAGGGAAGGGAAGGGAAGGGAAGGGAAGGGAAGGGAAGGGAAGGGAAAAGAAGGGAAGGGAAGGGAAGGGAAGGGAAGGGAAGCGAAAGGGATGGGAAGGGAAGGGATGGTAAGAGAAGTGATGGCAAGAAATTGCAGGGAAAGTCAAAGACAAGGAATGGCAAGGCATGAGAATGCAAGGCAAGGCTTGAGATGGGAAGGCAAGGTAGGGAAGGGAAGGGAAGGGAAGGGAAGGGAAGGGAAGGGAAGGGAAGGGAAGGGAGGGGAAGGGAAGGGAAAGGAAGGGAAGGGAAGGGAAGGGATGGCAAAGGATGGCAAGAAAAGACAAGGGATGGCAAAGGATAGCAAGGGATGGCAAAGGATGGCAGGGAGATGGAAAGGCAAGGCTTGAGATCGCAAGGCAAGGCAAGGCAAGGTAGGGAAGGGAAGGGAAGGGAAGGGAAGGGAAGGGAAGGGAAGGGAAGGGAAGGGTAGGGAAGGGTAGGGAAGGGAAGGGAAGGGAAGGGAAGGGAAGGGAAGGGAAGGGAAGGGAAGGGAAGGGAAGGGAAGGGAAGGGAAGGGAAGGGAAGGGAAGCGAAAGGCAAGGCAAGGCAAGGCAAGGGAAGGGAAGGGAAGGGAAGGGAAGGGAAGGGAAGGGAAGGGAAGGGAAGGGAAGGGAAGGGAAGGGAAGGGAAGGGAAGGGAAGGGAAGGGAAGGGATGGCAAGGGAAGGGAAGGGAAGGGATGGCAAGGGAAGGGATGGCAAGGCATGAGATGGGAAGGCAAGGCAAGGCAGGGTAAGGCAAGACAAGGGGAGGTAAGGCCATGGAAGGGAAGGCAAGGGAAGGCAAGGGAAGGGAAGGGAAGGCAAGGGAAGGGAAGGGAAGGCAAGGGAAGGCAAGGGAAGGCAAGGGAGGGGAATGGAGGGGAAGGGAAGGGAAGGGAAGGGAAGGGAAGGGAAGGGAAGGGAAGGGAAGGGAAGGGAAGGGAAGGGAAGGGAAGGGAAGGGAAGGTATAGCTAAGCAAGGCAAGGGATGGCAAGGGACGGCAAGGCAAGGAAATGAATGGCTAAACAAGGCAAGGAATGGCAAGGTATGAGATGGCAAGGCAAGGCAAGGCAGGGTAAGGCAAGACAAGGGGAGGTAAGGCCATGGAAGGGAAGGCAAGGGAAGGCAAGGGAAGGCAAGGGAAGGCAAGGGAAGGCAAGGGAAGGCAAGGGAAGGCAAGGAAAGGCAAGGGAGGGGAATGGAGGGGAAGGGAAGGGAAGGGAAGGGAAGGGAAGGGAAGGGAAGGGAAGGGAAGGGAAGGGAAGGGAAGGGAAGGGAAGGGAAGGGAAGGGAAGGGAAGGGAAGGGAAGGTATAGCTAAGCAAGGCAAGGGATGGCAAGGGACGGCAAGGCAAGGAAATGAATGGCTAAACAAGGCAAGGAATGGCAAGGTATGAGATGGCAAGGCAAGGCAAGGCAGGGCAAGGCAAGGCAAGGGGAGGTAAGGCCATGGAAGGGAAGGGGAGGGGAGGGGAGGGAAGGGAAGGGAAGGGAAGGGAAGGCAAGGGAAGGCAAGGGAAGGCAAGGGAAGGCAAGGGAGGGGAATGGAGGGGAAGGGAAGGGAAGGGAAGGGAAGGGAAGGGAAGGGAAGGGAAGGGAAGGGAAGGGAAGGGAAGGGAAGGGAAGGGAAGGGAAGGGAAGGGAAGGGAAGGGAAGGGAAGGGAAGGGAAGGGATATCTAAGCAAGGCAAGGAATGGCAAGGCAAGGCAAGGCAAGGCAAGGCAAGGGAAGGGAAGGCAAAGGAAGGCAAGGCAAGGCAAAGGAAGGGAAGGCAAGGCAAGGCAAGGCAAGGCAAGGCAAGGGAAGGGAAGGGAAGGGAAGGGAAGGGAAGGGAAGGGAAGGGAAGGGAAGGGAAGGGAAGGGAAGGGAAGGGAAGGGAAGGGATGGCAAAGGATGGCAAGAAAAGACAAGGGATGGCAAAGGATAGCAAGGGATGGCAAAGGATAGCAAGGGATGGCAAAGGATGGCAGGGAGATGGAAAGGCAAGGCTTGAGATGGCAAGGCAAGGCAAGGCAAGGTAGGGAAGGGAAGGGAAGGGAAGGGAAGGGAAGGGAAGGGAAGGGAAGGGAAGGGAAGGGAAGGGAAGGGAAGGGAAG
>NC_092559.1:52804108-52821608 GCF_037038585.1 Patagioenas fasciata
TCTAAGCAAGGCAAGGAATGGCAAGGCAAGGCAAGGCAAGGCAAGGGAAGGCAAGGCAAGGCAAGGGAAGGCAAAGGAAGGCAAGGCAAGACAAAGGAAGGGAAGAGAAGGGAAGGGAAGGGAAGGGAAGGGAAGGGAAGGGAAGGGAAGGGAAGGGAAGGGAAGGGAAGGGAAGGGAAGGGAAGGGATATCTAAGCAAGGCAAGGAATGGCAAGGCAAGGCAAGGCAAGGCAAGGGAAGGCAAGGCAAGGCAAGGGAAGGCAAAGGAAGGCAAGGCAAGACAAAGGAAGGGAAGAGAAGGGAAGGGAAGGGAAGAGAAGGGAAGGGAAGGGAAGGGAAGGGAAGGGAAGGGAAGGGAAGGGAAGGGAAGGGAAGGGAAGGGAAGGGAAGGGAAGGGAAGGGATGGCTAAGCAGGCAAGACATGGCAAGGTAAGGCAGGGCAAGAAATGGGATGGCTAAACAAGGCAAGGGATGACAAAACAAAAGACGGCAAGGCATGAGATGGCAAGGCAAGGCAAGGGATTGCAAGGCAACACAAGAGAAGGCAAGGGAAGGCAAGGCAAGGCAAGGCAAGGGAAGGGAAGGGAAGGGAAGGGAAGGGAAGGGAAGGGAAGGGAAGGGAAGGGAAGGGAAGGGAAGGGAAGGGAAGGGAAGGGAAGGGAAGGGAAGGGAAGGGGTAGCGAAGGGAAGGGAAGGTATAGCTAAGCAAGGCAAGGGATGGCAAGAGACGGCAAGGCAAGGAAATGAATGGCTAAACAAGGCAAGAAATGGCAAGGCAAGGCAAGGGATGGCAAGGCATGAGATGGCAAAGCAAGGCAAGGCAGGGTAAGGCAAGACAAGGGGAGGTAAGGCCATGGAAGGGAAGGCAAGGGAAGGCAAGGGAAGGCAAGGGAAGGCAAGGGAAGGCAAGGGAAGGCAAGGGAAGGCAAGGGAGGGGAAGGGAAAGGAAGGGAAGGGAAGGGAAGGGAAGGGAAGGGAAGGGAAGGGAAGGGAAGGGAAGGGAAGGGAAGGGAAGGGAAGGGAAGGGAAGGTATAGCTAAGCAAGGCAAGGGATGGCAAGGGACGGCAAGGCAAGGAAATGAATGGCTAAACAAGGCAAGGAATGGCAAGGCAAGGCAAGGGATGGCAAGGCATGAGATGGCAAGGCAAGGCAAGGCAGGGTAAGGCAAGACAAGGGGAGATAAGGCCATGGAAGGGAAGGCAAGGGAAGGCAAGGGAAGGCAAGGGAAGGCAAGGGAAGGCAAGGGAAGGCAAGGGAGGGGAATGGAGGGGAAGGGAAGGGAAGGGAAGGGAAGGGAAGGGAAGGGAAGGGAAGGGAAGGGAAGGGAAGGGAAGGGAAGGGAAGGGAAGGGAAGGGAAGGGAAGGGAAGGGAAGGGAAGGGAAGGGAAGGGAAGGGAAGGCAAGGCAAGGCAAGGCAAGGGAAGGCAAGGGAAGGCAAGGGAAGGCAAGGGAAGGCAAGGGAAGGCAAGGCAAGGCAAGGCAAGGCAAGGGAAGGGAAAGGAAGGGAAGGGAAGGGAAGGGAAGGGAAGGGAAGGGAAGGGAAGGGAAGGGAAGGGAAGGGAAGGGAAGGGAAGGGAAGGGAAGGGAAAGGAAGGGAAGGGATGGCAAAGGATGGCAAGAAAAGACAAGGGATGGCAAAGGATAGCAAGGGATGGCAAAGGATGGCAGGGAAAGTCAAAGACAAGAAATGGCAAGGCATGGGATGGCAAGGCAAGACATGGGACGGCAAGGCGAAGGGAAGGTAAGGGAAGGTAAGGGAAGGAAAGGGAAGGGAAGGGAAGGGATATCTAAGCAAGGCAAGGAATGGCAAGGCAAGGCAAGGCAAGGCAAGGCAAGGGAAGGGAAGGCAACGGAAGGCAAGGCAAGGCAAAGGAAGGGAAGGCAAGGCAAGGCAAGGCAAGGCAAGGGAAGGGAAGGGAAGGGAAGGGAAGGGAAGGGAAGGGAAGGGAAGGGAAGGGAAGGGAAGGGAAGGGAAGGGAAGGGAAGGGAAGGGAAAGGAAGGGAAGGGAATGGAAGGGAAGGGAAGGGAAGGGAAGGGAAGGGAAGGGATGGCAAGAAAAGACAAGGGATGGCAAAGGATAGCAAGGGATGGCAAAGGATGGCAGGGAGATGGAAAGGCAAGGCTTGAGATGGCAAGGCAAGGCAAGGCAAGGTAGGGAAGGGAAGGGAAGGGAAAGGAAGGGAAGGGAAGGGAAGGGAAGGGAAGGGAAGGGAAGGGAAGGGAAGGGAAGGGAAGGGAAGGGAAGGGTAGGGAAGGGAAGGGAAGGGAAGGGAAGGGAAGGGAAGGGAAGGGAAAGGAAGGGAAGGGAAGGGAAGGGAAGGGATGGCAAGAGAAGGGAAGGGATGGCAAGGCAATGCATGAGATGGCAAGGCAAGGCAATGCATGAGATGGCAAGGCAAGTCAAGGCAAGGCAAGGCAAGGCAAGGCAAGGCAAGGCAAGGCAAGGCAAGGGAAGGGAAGGGTAGGGAAGGGTAGGGAAGGGAAGGGAAGGGAAGGGAAGGGAAGGGAAGGGAAGGGAAGGGAAGGGAAGGGAAGCAAAAGGCAAGGCAAGGCAAGGCAAGGCAAGGCAAGGGAAGGGAAAGGAAGGGAAGGGAAGGGAAGGGAAGGGAAGGGAAGGGAAGGGAAGGGAAGGGAAGGGAAGGGAAGGGAAGGGAAGGGAAGGGAAGGGAAGGGAAGGGAAGGGAAGGGAAGGGAAGGGAAGGGATGGCAAGGGAAGGGAAGGGAAGGGATGGCAAGGGAAGGGAAGGGAAGGGATGGCAAGGCAATGCATGAGATGGCAAGGCAAGGCAAGGCAAGGCAAGGCAAGGCAAGGCAAGGCAAGGCAAGGGAAGGGAAGGGAAGGGAAGGGAAGGGAAGGGAAGGGAAGGGAAGGGAAGGGAAGGGAAGGGAAGGGAAGGGAAGGGAAGGGAAGGGAAGGGAAGGGAAGGGAAGGAATGGCAAGGGAAAGGATGGCAAGGGAAGCGAAAAGGATGGGAGGGGAAGGGATGGTAAGAGAAGGAATGGCAAGGGATTGCAGGGAAAGTCAAAGACAAGGAATGGCAAGGCATGAGATGGAAAGGCAAGGCTTGAGATGGCAAGGCAAGGCAAGGCAAGGCAAGGTAGGGAAGGGAAGGGAAGGGAAGGGAAGGGAAGGGAAGGGAAGGGAAGGGAAGGGAAGGGAAGGGAAGGGAAGGGAAGGGAAGGGAAGGGAAGGGAAGGGAAGGGAAGCGAAAGGGATGGGAAGGGATGGGAAGAGAAGTGATGGCAAGAAATTGCAGGGAAAGTCAAAGACAAGGAATGGCAAGGCATGAGATGGCAAGGCAAGGCTTGAGATGGGAAGGCAAGGAAGGGAAGGGAAGGGAAGGGAAGGGAAGGGAAGGGAAGGGAAGGGAAGGGAAGGGAAGGGAAGGGAAGGGAAGGGAAGGGAAGGGAAGGGAAGGGAAGGGAAAAGAAGGGAAGGGAAGGGAAGGGAAGGGAAGGGAAGGGAAGGGAAGGGAAGGGAAGCGAAAGGGATGGGAAGGGAAGGGATGGTAAGAGAAGTGATGGCAAGAAATTGCAGGGAAAGTCAAAGACAAGGAATGGCAAGGCATGAGAATGCAAGGCAAGGCTTGAGATGGGAAGGCAAGGTAGGGAAGGGAAGGGAAGGGAAGGGAAGGGAAGGGAAGGGAAGGGAAGGGAAGGGAAGGGAAGGGAGGGGAAGGGAAGGGAAAGGAAGGGAAGGGAAGGGAAGGGAAGGGAAGGGATGGCAAAGGATGGCAAGAAAAGACAAGGGATGGCAAAGGATAGCAAGGGATGGCAAAGGATGGCAGGGAGATGGAAAGGCAAGGCTTGAGATCGCAAGGCAAGGCAAGGCAAGGTAGGGAAGGGAAGGGAAGGGAAAGGAAGGGAAGGGAAGGGAAGGGAAGGGAAGGGAAGGGAAGGGAAGGGAAGGGAAGGGAAGGGAAGGGAAGGGTAGGGAAGGGAAGGGAAGGGAAGGGAAGGGAAGGGAAGGGAAGGGAAGGGAAGGGAAGGGAAGGCAAGGCAAGGGAAGGGAAGGGAAGGGAAGGGAAGGGAAGGGAAGGGTAGGGAAGGGTAGGGAAGGGAAGGGAAGGGAAGGGAAGGGAAGGGAAGGGAAGGGAAGGGAAGGGAAGGGAAGGGAAGGGAAGGGAAGGGAAGGGAAGGGAAGGGAAGGGAAGGGAAGGGAAGGGAAGCGAAAGGCAAGGCAAGGCAAGGCAAGGCAAGGCAAGGGAAGGGAAGGGAAGGGAAGGGAAGGGAAGGGAAGGGAAGGGAAGGGAAGGGAAGGGAAGGGAAGGGAAGGGAAGGGAAGGGAAGGGAAGGGAAGGGAAGGGAAGGGAAGGGAAAGGATGGCAAGGGAAAGGATGGCAAGGGAAGCGAAAAGGATGGGAGGGGAAGGGATGGTAAGAGAAGGAATGGCAAGGGATTGCAGGGAAAGTCAAAGACAAGGAATGGCAAGGCATGAGATGGAAAGGCAAGGCTTGAGATGGCAAGGCAAGGCAAGGCAAGGCAGGGAAGGGAAGGGAAGGGAAAGGAAGGGAAGGGAAGGGAAGGGAAGGGAAGGGAAGGGAAGGGAAGGGAAGGGAAGGGAAGGGAAGGGAAGGGAAAGGGATGGGAAGGGAAGGGATGGGAAGAGAAGTGATGGCAAGAAATTGCAGGGAAAGTCAAAGACAAGGAATGGCAAGGCATGAGATGGCAAGGCAAGGCTTGAGATGGGAAGGCAAGGAAGGGAAGGAAAGGGAAGGGAAGGGAAGGGAAGGGAAGGGAAGGGAAGGGAAGGGAAGGGAAGGGAAGGGAAGCGAAAGGGATGGGAAGGGAAGGGATGGTAAGAGAAGTGATGGCAAGAAATTGCAGGGAAAGTCAAAGACAAGGAATGGCAAGGCATGAGATGGCAAGGCAAGGCTTGAGATGGGAAGGCAAGGAAGGGAAGGGAAGGGAAGGGAAGGGAAGGGAAGGGAAGGGAAGGGAAGGGAAGGGAAGGGAAGGGAAGCGAAAGGGATGGGAAGGGAAGGGATGGTAAGAGAAGTGATGGCAAGAAATTGCAGGGAAAGTCAAAGACAAGGAATGGCAAGGCATGAGATGGCAAGGCAAGGCTTGAGATGGGAAGGCAAGGTAGGGAAGGGACGGGAAGGGAAGGGAAGGGAAGGGAAGGGAAGGGAAGGGAAGGGAGGGGAAGGGAAGGGAAAGGAAGGGAAGAGAGGGGAAGGGAAGGGAAGGGAAGGGAAGGGAAGGGAAGGGAAGGGAAGGGAAGGGAAGGGAGGAGAAGCGAGGGGAAGGGAGGGGAAGGGAGCGAAAGGGAAAGGTAGGGAAGGGAAGGGAAGGGAAGGGAAGGGAAGGGAAGGGAAGGGAAGGGAAGGGAAGGGAAGGGAAGGGAAGGGAAGGGAAGGGAAGGTATATCTAAGCAAGGCAAGGGATGGCAAGGGACGGCAAGGCAAGGAAATGAATGGCTAAACAAGGCAAGGAATGGCAAGGCAAGGCAAGGGATGGAAAGGCATGAGATGGCAAGGCAAGGCAAGGCAAGGCAAGGCAGGGCAAGGCAAGGCAAGGCAAGGCAAGGCAAGGCAAGGCAAGGCAAGGCAAGGGAAGGGAAGGGAAGGGAAGGGAAGGGAAGGGAAGGGAAGGGAAGGGAAGGGAAGGGATGGCAAAAGATGGCAGGGGAGGGCAAGGGATGGCACGGAAAGTCAAAGACAGGAAATGGCATGGCATGGGATGGCAAGGCAAAGCATGAGACTGTAAGGCAAAGGAAGGGAAGGGAAGGGAAGGGAAGGGAAGGGAGGGGAAGGGAAGGGAGGGGAAGGGAAGGGAAGAAAAGGGAAGGGAAGGGAAGGGAAGGGAAGGGAAGGGAAGGGAAGGGAAGGGAAGGGAAGGGAAGGGAAGGGAAGGGAAGGGAAAGGGAAGGGAAGGGAAGGGAAGGGAAGGGAAGGGAAGGGAAGGGAAGGGAAGGGAAGGGAAGGGAAGGGAAGGGAAGGGAAGGGAAGGGAAGGGAAGGGAAGGGAAGGGAAGGGAAGGGAAGAGATGGCAAGGGATTGCAGGGAAAGTCAAAGACAAGGAATGGCAAGGCATGAGATGGCAAGGCAAGGCTATAGATGGCAAGGCAAGGTAGGGTAGGGAAGGGAAGGGAAGGGAAGGGAATGGGAAGGGAAATGAAGGGAAGGGAGGGGAAGGGAAGGGAAGGGAAGGGAAGGGAAGGGAAGGGAAGGGAAGGGAAGGGAAGGGAATGGATGGCAAGGGATGGCAAGGGAAGGGAAGGGAATGGATGGCAAGGGAAGGGATGGCAAGGGAAGGGAAGGGAAGGGATGGCAAGGGAAGGGATGGCAAGGGAAGGGAAGGGAAGGGATGGCAAGGGAAGGGAAGGGATGGCAAGGCAATGCATGAGATGGCAAGGCAAGGCAAGGCAAGGCAAGGCAAGGGAGGGGAAGGGAAGGGAAGGGAAGGGAAGGGAAGGGAAGGGAAGGGAAGGGAAGGGAAGGGAAGGGAAGGGAAGGGAAGGGAAGGGAAGGGAAGGGAAGGGAAGGGAAGGGAAGGGAAGGGAAGGGAAGTGAAAGGATGGCAAGGGAAGCGAAAGGGATGGCAAGGGAAGGGATGCTAAGAGAAGAGATGGCAAGGGATTGCAGGGAAAGTCAAAGACAAGGAATGGCAAGGCATGAGATGGCAAGGCAAGGCAAGGCAAGGCAAGGCAAGGCAAGGCAAGGCAAGGCAAGGCAAGGGAAAGGAAGGGAAGGCAAGGGAAGGGAAGGGAAGGGAAGGGAAGGGAAGGGAAGGGAAGGGAAGGGAAGGGAAGGGAAGGGAAGGGAAGGGAAGGGAAGGGAAGGGAATGGAAGGGAAGGGAAGGGAAGGGAAGGAAAAGGATGGCAAGGAAAGCGAAAGGGATGGGAAGGGAAGGGATGGTAAGAGAAGTGATGGCAAGGGATTGCAGGGAAAGTCAAAGACAAGGAATGGCAAGGCATGAGATGGCAAGGCAAGGTAGGGAAAGAAAGGGACGGGAAGGGAATGGAAGGGAAGGGAAGGGAAGGGAAGGGAAGGGAAGGGAAGGGAAGGGATGGCAAGGGAAGGGATGGCAAGGGAAGGGATGGCAAGGGAAGGGATGGCAAGGGAAGGGAAGGGATGGCAAGGTAATGCATGAGATGGCAAGGCAAGGCAAGGCAAGGCAAGGCAAGGCAAGGGAAGGGAAGGGACGGGAAGGGAAGGGAAGGGAAGGGAAGGGAAGGGAAGGGAAGGGAAGGGAAGGGAAGGGAAGGGAAGGGAAGGGAAGGGAAGGTATAGCTAAGCAAGTCAAGGGATGGCAAGGGAAGGCAAGGCAAGGAAATGAATGGCTAAACAAGGCAAGGGATGGCAAGGCAAGGGATGGCAAGGCATGAGATGTCAAGGCAAGGCAAGGCACGGCAGGGCAAGGCACGGCAGGGCAGGGCAAGGCAAGGCAAGGCAAGGCAAGTCAAGGCAAGGCAAGGCAAGGGAAGGGAAGGGAAGGGAAGGGAAGGGAAGGGAAGGGAAGGGAAGGGAAGGGAAGGGAAGGGAAGGGAAGGGAAGGGAAGGGAAGGGAAGGGAAGGGAAGGGAAGGGAAGGGAAGGGAAGGGAAGGGAAGGGAAGGCAAGGGAAGGCAAGGGAAGGGAAGGGAAGGGAAGGGAAGGGAAGGGAAGGGAAGGGAAGGGAAGGGATGGCAAGGGAAGGGATGGCAAGGGAAGGGATGGCAAGGGAAGGGAAGGGATGGCAAGGTAATGCATGAGATGGCAAGGCAAGGCAAGGCAAGGCAAGGCAAGGCAAGGCAAGGGAAGGGACGGGAAGGGAAGGGAAGGGAAGGGAAGGGAAGGGAAGGGAAGGGAAGGGAAGGGAAGGGAAGGGAAGGGAAGGTATAGCTAAGCAAGTCAAGGGATGGCAAGGGAAGGCAAGGCAAGGAAATGAATGGCTAAACAAGGCAAGGGATGGCAAGGCAAGGCAAGGGATGGCAAGGCATGAGATGTCAAGGCAAGGCAAGGCACGGCAGGGCAAGGCACGGCAGGGCAGGGCAAGGCAAGGCAAGGCAAGGCAAGTCAAGGCAAGGCAAGGCAAGGGAAGGGAAGGGAAGGGAAGGGAAGGGAAGGGAAGGGAAGGGAAGGGAAGGGAAGGGAAGGGAAGGGAAGGGAAGGGAAGGGAAGGGAAGGGAAGGGAAGGGAAGGGAAGGCAAGGGAAGGGAAGGGAAGGGAAGGGAAGGGAAGGGAAGGGAAGGGAAGGGAAGGGAAGGGAAGGGAGGAGAAACGAGGGGAAGGGAGGGGAAGGGAGCGAAAGGGAAGGGAAGGGAAGGGAAGGGATGGTAAGAGAAGGAATGGCAAGGGATTACAGGGAAAGTCAAAGACAAGGAATGGCAAGGCATGAGATGGCAAGGCAAGGCTTGAGATGGCAAGGCAAGGAAAGGCAAGGCAAGGCAAGGCAAGGCAGGGCAAGGGAAGGGAAGGGAAGGGAAGGGAAGGGAAGGGAAGGGAAGGGAAGGGAAGGGAAGGGAAGGGAAGGGAAGGGAAGGGAAGGGAAGGGAAGGGAAGGGAAGGCAAGGGAAGGGATGGCAAGGGAAGGGATGGCAAGGGAAGGGATGGCAAGGGAAGGGATGGCAAGGGAAGGGAAGGGAAGGGAAGGGAAGGCATATCTAAGCAAGGCAAGGAATGGCAAGGCAAGGCAAGGCAAGGGAAGGCAAGGCAAGGCAAGGCAAGGGAAGGCAAAGGAAGGCAAGGCAAGACAAAGGAAGGGAAGAGAAGGGAAGGGAAGGGAAGGGAAGGGAAGGGAAGGGAAGGGAAGGGAAGGGAAAGGAAGGGAAGGGAAGGGAAGGGAAGGGAAGGGAAGGGAAGGGAAGGGAAGGGAAGGGAAGGGAAGGGAAGGGAAGGGAAGGGAAGGGAAGGGAAGGGAAGGGAAGGGAAGGGATGGCTAAGCAGGCAAGACATGGCAAGGTAAGGCAGGGCAAGAAATGGGATGGCTAAACAAGGCAAGGGATGACAAAACAAAAGACGGCAAGGCATGAGATGGCAAGGCAAGGCAAGGGATTGCAAGGCAAGACAAGAGAAGGCAAGGGAAGGCAAGGCAAGGCAAGGCAAGGGAAGGGAAGGGAAGGGAAGGGAAGGGAAGGGAAGGGAAGGGAAGGGAAGGGAAGGGAAGGGAAGGGAAGGGAAGGGAAGGGAAGGGAAGGGAAGGGAAGGGAAGGGAAGGGAAGGGAAGGGAAGAGAAGGGCAGGGGAGGGGGGGGAGGGAAGGGAAGGGAAGGGAAGGGATACCTAAGCAAGGCAAGGGATGGCAAGGCAAGGCAAGGCAATGCAAGGCAAGGCAAGCCAATGGAAGGGAAGGGAAGGGAAGGGAAGGGAAGGGAAGGCAAGGGAAGGGAAGGGAAGGGAAGGGAAGGGAAGGGAAGGGAAGGGAAGGGAAGGGAAGGGAAGGGAAGGGAAGGGAAGGGTAGGGAAGGGTAGGGAAGGGAAGGGAAGGGAAGGGAAGGGAAGGGAAGGGAAGGGAAGGGAAGGGAAGGGAAGGGAAGGGGTAGCGAAGGGAAGGGAAGGTATAGCTAAGCAAGGCAAGGGATGGCAAGAGACGGCAAGGCAAGGAAATGAATGGCTAAACAAGGCAAGGAATGGCAAGGCAAGGCAAGGGATGGCAAGGCATGAGATGGCAAGGCAAGGCAAGGCAGGGTAAGGCAAGACAAGGGGAGGTAAGGCCATGGAAGGGAAGGCAAGGGAAGGCAACGGAAGGGAAGGGAAGGCAAGGGAAGGCAAGGGAAGGCAAGGGAAGGCAAGGGAGGGGAATGGAGGGGAAGGGAAGGGAAGGGAAGGGAAGGGAAGGGAAGGGAAGGGAAGGGAAGGGAAGGGAAGGGAAGGGAAGGGAAGGGAAGGGAAGGGAAGGGAAGGGAAGGGAAGGTATAGCTAAGCAAGGCAAGGGATGGCAAGGGACGGCAAGGCAAGGAAATGAATGGCTAAACAAGGCAAGGAATGGCAAGGTATGAGATGGCAAGGCAAGGCAAGGCAGGGCAAGGCAAGGGGAGGTAAGGCCATGGAAGGGGAGGGGAGGGGAGGGAAGGGAAGGGAAGGGAAGGCAAGGGAAGGCAAGGGAAGGCAAGGGAAGGCAAGGGAGGGGAATGGAGGGGAAGGGAAGGGAAGGGAAGGGAAGGGAAGGGAAGGGAAGGGAAGGGAAGGGAAGGGAAGGGAAGGGAAGGGAAGGGAAGGGAAGGGATATCTAAGCAAGGCAAGGAATGGCAAGGCAAGGCAAGGCAAGGCAAGGCAAGGGAAGGGAAGGCAAAGGAAGGCAAGGCAAGGCAAAGGAAGGGAAGGCAAGGCAAGGCAAGGCAAGGCAAGGCAAGGGAAGAGAAGGGAAGGGAAGGGAAGGGAAGGGAAGGGAAGGGAAGGGAAGGGAAGGGAAGGGAAGGGAAGGGAAGGGATGGCAAAGGATGGCAAGAAAAGACAAGGGATGGCAAAGGATAGCAAGGGATGGCAAAGGATGGCAGGGAGATGGAAAGGCAAGGCTTGAGATGGCAAGGCAAGGCAAGGCAAGGTAGGGAAGGGAAGGGAAGGGAAGGCAAGGGAAGGGAAGGGAAGGGAAGGGAAGGGAAGGGAAGGGAAGGGAAGGGAAGGGAAGGGAAGGGAAGGGTAGGGAAGGGAAGGGAAGGGAAGGGAAGGGAAGGGAAGGGAAGGGAAGGGAAGGGAAAGGAAGGGAAGGGAAGGGAAGGGAAGGGAAGGGAAGGGAAGGGAAGGGAAGGGAAGGGAAGGGAAGGGAAGGGAAGGGATGGCAAGGGAAGGGATGGCAAGGCAATGCATGAGATGGCAAGGCAAGGCCATGCATGAGATGGCAAGGCAAGTCAAGGCAAGGCAAGGCAAGGCAAGGGAAGGGAAGGGAAGGGAAGGGAAGGGTAGGGAAGGGTAGGGAAGGGAAGGGAAGGGAAGGGAAGGGAAGGGAAGGGAAGGGAAGGGAAGGGAAGGGAAGAGAAGGGAAGGGAAGGGAAGGGAAGGGAAGGGAAGCGAAAGGCAAGGCAAGGCAAGGCAAGGCAAGGCAAGGGAAGGGAAGGGAAAGGAAGGGAAGGGAAGGGAAGGGAAGGGAAGGGAAGGGAAGGGAAGGGAAGGGAAGGGAAGGGAAGGGAAGGGAAGGGAAGGGAAGGGAAGGGATGGCAAGGGAAGGGAAGGGAAGGGATGGCAAGGGAAAGGAAGGGAAGGGATGGCAAGGCAATGCATGGGATGGCAAGGCAAGGCAAGGCAAGGCAAGGCAAGGCAAGGCAAGGCAAGGCAAGGCAAGGCAAGGCAAGGCAAGGCAAGGCAAGGGAAGGGAAGGGAAGGGAAGGGAAGGGAAGGGAAGGGAAGGGAAGGGAAGGAATGGCAAGGGAAAGGATGGCAAGGGAAGCGAAAAGGATGGGAGGGGAAGGGATGGTAAGAGAAGGAATGGCAAGGGATTGCAGGGAAAGTCAAAGACAAGGAATGGCAAGGCATGAGATGGAAAGGCAAGGCTTGAGATGGCAAGGCAAGGCAAGGCAAGGTAGGGAAGGGAAGGGAAGGGAAAGGAAGGGAAGGGAAGGGAAGGGAAGGGAAAGGAAGGGAAGGGAAGGGAAGGGAAGGGAAGGGAAGGGAAGGGAAGGGAAGGGAAGGGAAGGGAAGGGAAGGGAAGGGAAGGGAAGGGAAGGGAAGGGAAGGGAAGGGAAGCGAAAGGGATGGGAAGGGAAGGGATGGGAAGAGAAGTGATGGCAAGAAATTGCAGGGAAAGTCAAAGACAAGGAATGGCAAGGCATGAGATGGCGAGGCAAGGCTTGAGATGGGAAGGCAAGGAAGGGAAGGGAAGGGAAGGGAAGGGAAGGGAAGGGAAGGGAAGGGAAGGGAAGGGAAGGGAAGGGAAGAGAAGGGAAGGGAGGGGAAGGGAAGGGAAAGGAAGGGAAGAGAGGGGAAGGGAAGGGAAGGGAAGGGAAGGGAAGGGAAGGGAAGGGAAGGGAAGGGAGGAGAAGCGAGGGGAAGGGAGGGGAAGGGAGCGAAAGGGAAGGGTAGGGAAGGGAAGGGAAGGGAAGGGAAGGGAAGGGAAGGGAAGGGAAGGTATATCTAAGCAAGGCAAGGGATGGCAAGGGACGGCAAGGCAAGGAAATGAATGGCTAAACAAGGCAAGGAATGGCAAGGCAAGGCAAGGGATGGAAAGGCATGAGATGGCAAGGCAAGGCAAGGCAAGGCAAGGCAGGGCAAGGCAAGGCAAGGCAAGGCAAGGCAAGGCAAGGCAAGGCAAGGCAAGGCAAGGCAAGGCAAGGCAAGGCAAGGCAAGGCAAGGCAAGGCAAGGCAAGGGAAGGGAAGGGAAGGGAAGGGAAGGGAAGGGAAGGGAAGGGAAGGGAAGGGAAGGGAAGGGAAGGGAAGGGAAGGGAAGGGAAGGGATGGAAAAAGATGGCAGGGGAGGGCAAGGGATGGCACGGAAAGTCAAAGACAGGAAATGGCATGGCATAGGATGGCAAGGCAAAGCATGAGACTGTAAGGCAAAGGAAGGGAAGGGAAGGGAAGGGAAGGGAGGGGAAGGGAAGGGAAGAAAAGGGAAGGGAAGGGAAGGGAAGGGAAGGGAAGGGAAGGGAAGGGAAGGGAAGGGAAGGGAAGGGAAGGGAAGGGAAGGGAAGGGAAAGGGAAGGGAAGGGAAGGGAAGGGAAGGGAAGGGAAGGGAAGGGAAGGGAAGGGAAGGGAAGGGAAGGGAAGGGAAGGGAAGGGAAGGGAAGGGAAGGGAAGGGAAGGGAAGGGAAGAGATGGCAAGGGATTGCAGGGAAAGTCAAAGACAAGGAATGGCAAGGCATGAGATGGCAAGGCAAGGCTTTAGATGGCAAGGCAAGGTAGGGTAGGGAAGGGAAGGGAAGGGAAGGGAAGGGAAGGGAATGGGAAGGGAAATGAAGGGAAGGGAGGGGAAGGGAAGGGAAGGGAAGGGAACGGAAGGGAAGGGAAGGGAAGGGAAGGGAAGGGAAGGGAAGGGAAGGGAATGGATGGCAAGGGATGGCAAGGGATGGCAAGGGAAGGGATGGCAAGGGAAGGGATGGCAAGGGAAGGGAAGGGAAGGGATGGCAAGGGAAGGGAAGGGATGGCAAGGGAAGGGAAGGGATGGCAAGGCAATGCATGAGATGGCAAGGCAAGGCAAGGCAAGGCAAGGCAAGGGAGGGGAAGGGAAGGGAAGGGAAGGGAAGGGAAGGGAAGGGAAGGGAAGGGAAGGGAAGGGAAGGGAAGGGAAGGGAAGGGAAGGGAAGGGAAGGGAAGGGAAGGGAAGGGAAGGGAAGGGAAGGGAAGGGAAGGGAAGGGAAGGGAAGGGAAGGGAAGGGAAGGGAAGGGAAAGGATGGCAAGGGAAGCGAAAGGGATGGCAAGGGAAGGGATGCTAAGAGAAGAGATGGCAAGGGATTGCAGGGAAAGTCAAAGACAAGGAATGGCAAGGCATGAGATGGCAAGGCAAGGCAAGGCAAGGCAAGGCAAGGCAAGGCAAGGCAAGGCAAGGCAAGGCAAAGGAAGGGAAGGGAAGGGAAGGGAAGGGAAGGGAAGGGAAGGGAAGGGAAGGGAAGGGAAGGGAAGGGAAGGGAAGGGAAGGGAAGGGAAGGGAAGGGAAGGGAAGGGAAGGGAAGGGATGGCAAGGGAAGGGATGGCAAGGGAAGGGATGGCAAGGGAAGGGATGGCAAGGGAAGGGAAGGGAAGGCAAGGTAATGCATGAGATGGCAAGGCAAGGCAAGGCAAGGCAAGGCAAGGCAAGGGAAGGGAAGGGACGGGAAGGGAAGGGAAGGGAAGGGAAGGGAAGGGAAGGGAAGGGAAGGGAAGGGAAGGGAAGGGAAGGGAAGGGAAGGGAAGGTATAGCTAAGCAAGTCAAGGGATGGCAAGGGAAGGCAAGGGATGGCAAGGCATGAGATGTCAAGGCAAGGCAAGGCACGGCAGGGCAAGGCACGGCAGGGCAAGGCAAGGCAAGGCAAGGCAAGGCAAGGCAAGGCAAGGCAAGGGAAGGGAAGGGAAGGGAAGGGAAGGGAAGGGAAGGGAAGGGAAGGGAAGGGAAGGGAAGGGAAGGGAAGGGAAGGGAAGGGAAGGGAAGGGAAGGGAAGGGAAGGGAAGGGAAGGGAAGGGAAGGGAAGGGAGGAGAAGCGAGGGGAAGGGAGGGGAAGGGAGCGAAAGGGAAGGGAAGGGAAGGGAAGGGATGGTAAGAGAAGGAATGGCAAGGGATTACAGGGAAAGTCAAAGACAAGGAATGGCAAGGCATGAGATGGCAAGGCAAGGCTTGAGATGGCAAGGCAAGGAAAGGCAAGGCAAGGCAAGGCAAGGCAGGGCAAGGGAAGGGAAGGGAAGGGAAGGGAAGGGAAGGGAAGGGAAGGGAAGGGAAGGGAAGGGAAGGGAAGGGAAGGGAAGGGAAGGGAAGGGAAGGGAAGGGAAGGGAAGGGAAGGGAAGGGAAGGGAAGGGAAGGGATGGCAAGGGAAGGGATGGCAAGGGAAGGGATGGCAAGGGAAGGGATGGCAAGGGAAGGGAAGGGATGGCAAGGTAATGCATGAGATGGCAAGGCAAGGCAAGGCAAGGCAAGGGACGGGAAGGGAAGGGAAGGGAAGGGACGGGAAGGGACGGGAAGGGAAGGGAAGGGAAGGGAAGGGAAGGGAAGGGAAGGAAAGGGAGGGGAAGGGAGGAGAAGCGAGGGGAAGGGAGGGGAAGGGAGCAAAAGGGAAGGGTAGGGAAGGGAAGGGAAGGGAAGGGAAGGGAAGGGAAGGGACGGGAAGGGATGGCAAGGGAAGGGATGGCAAGGGAAGGGATGGCAAGGGAAGGGAAGGGATGGCAAGGGTAGGGAAGGGATGGCAAGGCATCGCATGAGATGGCAAGGCAAGGCAAGGCAAGGCAAGGCAAGGCAAGGCAAGGCAAGGCAAGGCAAGGGACGGGAAGGGAAGGGAAGGGAAGGGAAGGGAAGGGAAGGGAAGGGAAGGGAAGGGAAGGGAAGGGAAGGGAAGGGAAGGGAAGGGAAGGGAAAGGAAGGGTAGGGAAGGGAAGGGAAGGGAAGGGAAGGGAAGGGAAGGGAAGGGAAGGGAAGGGAAGGGAAGGGAAGGGAAGGGAATGTATAGCTAAGCAAGGCAAGGGATGGCAAGGGACGGTAAGGCAAGGAAATGAATGGCTAAACAAGGCAAGGAATGGCAAGGCAAGGCAAGGAATGACAAGGCAAGGCAAGAAATGGCAAGGCATGAGACGGCAAAGCAAGGCAAGGCAGGGCAAGGCAAGGCAAGGGGAGGTAAGGCCATGGAAGGGAAGGGGAGGGAAGGGAAGGGAAGGGAAGGGAAGGGAAGGGAAGGGAAGGGAAGGGAAGGGAAGGGAAGGGATGGCAAGGGAAGGGATGGCAAGGGAAGGGATGGCAAGGGAAGGGATGGCAAGGGAAGGGAAGGGATGGCAAGGGAAGGGAAGGGATGGCAAGGGAAGGGAAGGGATGGCAAGGCAATGCATGAGATGGCAAGGCAAGGGACGGGAAGGGAAGGGATGGTAAGAGAAGGGATGGCAAGGGATTGCAGGGAAAGTCAAAGACAGGGAATGGCAAGGCATGAGATGGCAAGGCAAGGCTTGAGATGGCAAGGCAAGGTAGGGAAGGGAAGGGAAGGGAAGGGAAGGGAAGGGAAGGGAAGGGAAGGGAAGGGAAGGGAAGGGAAGGGAAGGGAAGGGAAGGGAAGGGAAGGGAAGGGAAGGGAGAGGATGGTAGGGGAAGGGAGGAGAAGCGAGGGGAAGGGAGGGGAAAGGAAGGGAATGGAAGGGAAGGGAAGGGAAGGGAAGGGAAGGGAAGGGAAGGTATAGCTAAGCAAGTGAAGGGATGGCAAGGGAAGGCAAGGCAAGGAAATGAATGGCTAAACAAGGCAAGGGATGGCAAGGCAAGGCAAGGGATGGCAAGGCATGAGATGTCAAGGCAAGGCAAGGCACGGCAGGGCAAGGCAAGGCAAGGCAAGGCAAGGCAAGGGAAGGTAAGGCCATGGAAGGGAAGGGGAAGGAAGGGAAGGGAAGGGAAGGGAAGGGAAGGGAAGGGAAGGGAAGGGAAGGGAAGGGAAGGGAAGGGAAGGGAAGGGAAGGGAAGGGAAGGGAAGGGAAGGGAAGGAATGGCAAGGGAAAGGATGGCAAGAGAAGAGAAAAGAATGGGAAGGGAAGGGATGGTAAGAGAAGGAATGGCAAGGGATTACAGGGAAAGTCAAAGACAAGGAATGGCAAGGCATGAGATGGCAAGGCAAGGCTTGAGATGGCAAGGCAAGGCTTGAGATGGCAAGGCAAGGTAGGGAAGGGAAGGGAAGGGACGGGAAGGGAAGGGAAGGGAAGGGAAGGGAAGGGAAGGGAAGGGAAGGGAAGGGAAGGGAAGGGAAGGGATGGCAAGGCAATGCATGAGATGGCAAGGCAAGGCAAGGCAAGGCAAGGCAAGGCAAGGCAAGGCAAGGCAAGGCAAGGCAAGGCAAGGCAAGGGAAGGGAAGGGAAGGGAAGGGAAGGGAAGGGAAGGGAAGGGAAGGGAAGGGAAGGGAAGGGAAGGGATGGCAAGGGAAGGGATGGCAAGGGAAGGGATGGCAAGGGAAGGGATGGCAAGGGAAGGGATGGCAAGGGAAGGGAAGGGATGGCAAGGTAATGCATGAGATGGCAAGGCAAGGCAAGGAAAGGCAAGGCAAAGGAAGGGAAGGGAAGGGAAGGGAAGGGAAGGGAAGGGAAGGGAAGGGAAGGGAAGGGAAGGGAAGGGAAGGGAAGGGAAGGGAAGGGAAGGGAAGGGAAGGGAAGGGAAGGGAGGGGAAGGGAAGGGAAGAAAAGGAAAGGGAAAGGAAGGGAAGGGAAGGGAAGGGAAGGGAAGGGAAGGGAAGGGAAGGGAAGGGAAGGGAAGGGAAGGGAAGGGAAGGGAAGGGAAGGGAAGGGAAGGGAAGGGAAGCGAAAGGGATGGGAAGGGAAGGGAAGGGATGATAAGACAAGTGATGGCAAGGGACCGCAGGGAAAGTAAAAGACAAGGAATGGCAAGGCATGAGATGGCAAGGCAAGGCTTGAGATGGCAAGGCAAGGTAGGGTAGGGAAGGGAAGGGAAGGGAAGGGAAGGGAAGGGAAGGGAAGGGAAGGGAAGGGAAGGGAAGGGAAGGTATAGCTAAGCAAGTCAAGGGATGGCAAGGGAAGGCAAGGCATGGAAATGAATGGCTAAACAAGGCAAGGGATGGCAAGGCAAGAGATGGCAAGGCATGAGATGGCAAGGCAAGGCAAGGCACGGCAAGGCAAGGCAAGTCAGGGCAAGGCACGGCAAGGCAAGGCAAGGCAAGGCAAGGCCAGGCAAGGCAAGGCAAGGCAAGGCAAGGCAAGGCAAGGGAAGGGAAGGGAAGGGAAGGGAAGGGAAGGGAAGGGAAGGGAAGGGAAGGGATGGCAAAAGATGGCAGGGGAGGGCAAGGGATGGCACGGAAAGTCAAAGACAGGAAATGGCATGGCATGGGATGGCAAGGCAAAGCATGAGACGGCAAGGCAAAGGAAGGGAAGGGAAGGGAAGGGAAGGGAAGGGAAGGGAAGGGAAGGGAAGGGAAGGGAAGGGAAGGGAAGGGAAGGGAAGGGAAGGGAGGGGAAGGGAAGGGAAGAAAAGGAAAGGGAAAG
>NC_092559.1:52826608-52836608 GCF_037038585.1 Patagioenas fasciata
GGACGGGAAGGGAAGGGAAGGGAAGGGAAGGGAAGGGAAGGGAAGGGAAGGGAGGGGAAGGGAGGAGAAGCGAGGGGAAGGGAGGGGAAGGGAGCAAAAGGGAAGGGAAGGGAAGGGAAGGGAAGGGAAGGGATGGCAAGGGAAGGGATGGCAAGGGAAGGGATGGCAAGGGAAGGGAAGGGATGGCAAGGCATCGCATGAGATGGCAAGGCAAGGCAAGGCAAGGCAAGGCAAGGCAAGGGACGGGAAGGGAAGGGAAGGGAAGGGAAGGGAAGGGAAGGGAAGGGAAGGGAAGGGAAGGGAAGGGAAGGGAAGGGAAGGGAAGGGAAGTTAAGGGAAGGGAAGGGAAGGGAAGGGAAGGGAAGGGAAGGGAAGGGAAGGGAAGGGAAGGGAAGGGAAGGGAAGGGAAGGGAAGGGAAGGGAAGGGAAGGGAAAGGATGGCAAGGGAAGCGAAAGGGATGGGAAGGGAAGGGATGGTAAGAGAAGTGATAGCAAGGGATTGCAGGGAAAGTCAAAGACAAGGAATGGCAAGGCATGAGATGGCAAGGCAAGGCTTGAGATGGCAAGGCAAGGTAAGGAAGGGAAGGGACGGGAAGGGAAGGGTAGGGAATGGAAGGGAAGGGAAGGGAAGGGAAGGGAAGGGAAGGGAAGGGAAGGGAAGGGAAGGGAAGGGAATTGAAGGGAAGGAATGGCAAGGGAAAGGATGGCAAGAGAAGTGAAAAGAATGGGAAGGGAAGGGATGGTAAGAGAAGGAATGGCAAGGGATTGCAGGGAAAATCAAAGACAAGGAATGGCAAGGCATGAGATGGCAAGGCAAGGCTTGAGATGGCAAGGCAAGGTAAGGAAGGGAAGGGACGGGAAGGGAAGGGAAGGGAAGGGAAGGGAAGGGAAGGGAAGGGAAGGGAAGGGAAGGGAAGGGAAAGGCAAGGGAAGGGAAGGGAAGGGAAGGGAAACGAAAGGCAAGGCAAGGGAAGGGAAGGGAAGGGAAGGGAAGGGAAGGGAAGGGAAAGGAAGGGAAGGGAAGGGAAGGGAAGGGAAGGGAAGGGAAGGGAAGGGAATTGAAGGGAAGGAATGGCAAGGGAAAGGATGTCAAGAGAAGTGAAAAGAATGGGAAGGGAAGGGATGGTAAGAGAAGGAATGGCAAGGGATTGCAGGGAAAATCAAAGACAAGGAATGGCAAGGCATGAGATGGCAAGGCAAGGCTTGAGATGGCAAGGCAAGGTAAGGAAGGGAAGGGACGGGAAGGGAAGGGAAGGGAAGGGAAGGGAAGGGAAGGGAAGGGAAGGGAAGGGAAGGGAAGGGAAGGGAAGGGAAGGGAAGGGAAGGGAAGGGAAAGGCAAGGGAAGGGAAGGGAAGGGAAACGAAAGGCAAGGCAAGGGAAGGGAAGGGAAGGGAAGGGAAGGGAAGGGAAGGGAAGGGAAGGAATGGCAAGGGAAAGGATGGCAAGAGAAGTGAAAAGAATGGGAAGGGAAGGGATGGTAAGAGAAGGAATGGCAAGGGATTGCAGGGAAAATCAAAGACAAGGAATGGCAAGGCATGAGATGGCAAGGCAAGGCTTGAGATGGCAAGGCAAGGTAAGGAAGGGAAGGGACGGGAAGGGAAGGGAAGGGAAGGGAAGGGAAGGGAAGGGAAGGGAAGGGAAAGGCAAGGGAAGGGAAGGGAAGGGAAACGAAAGGCAAGGCAAGGCAAGGCAAGGGAAGGGAAGGGAAGGGAAGGGAAGGGAAGGGAAGGGAAAGGAAGGGAAGGGAAGGGAAGGGAAGGGACGGGAAGGGAAGGGAAGGGAAGGGAAGGGAAAGGAAGGGAAGGGAAGGGAAGGGAAGGGAAGGGAAGGGAAGGGAAGGGAAGGGAAGGGAAGGGAAGGGAAGGGAAGGGAAGGGAAGGGAAGGGAAGGGAAGGAATGGCAAGGGAAAGGATGGCAAGGGAAGCGAAAAGGATGGGAAGGGAAGGGATGGTAAGAGAAGGAATGGCAAGGGATTGCAGGGAAAGTCAAAGACAAGGAATGGCAATGCATGAGATGGCAAGGCAAGGCTTGAGATGGCAAGGCAAGGTAAGGAAGGGAAGGGACGGGAAGGGAAGGGAAGGGAAGGGAAGGGAAGGGAAGGGAAGGGAAGGGAAGGGAAGGGAAGGGAAGGGAAGGGAAAGGGAAGGGAAGGGAAGGGAAACGAAAGGCAAGGCAAGGCAAGGGAAGGGAAGGGAAGGGAAGGGAAGGGAAGGGAAGGGAAAGGAAGGGAAGGGAAGGGAAGGGAAGGGAAGGGAAGGGAAGGGAAGGGAAGGGAAGGGAAGGGAAGGAATGGCAAGGGAAAGGATGGCAAGGGAAGCGAAAAGGATGGGAAGGGAAGGGATGGTAAGAGAAGGAATGGCAAGGGATTGCAGGGAAAGTCAAAGACAAGGAATGGCAATGCATGAGATGGCAAGGCAAGGCAAGGCAAGGCAAGGCAAGGCAAGGCAAGGCAAGGCAAGGCAAGGCAAGGCAAGGCAAGGGAAGGGAAGGGAAGGGAAGGGAAGGGAAGGGAAGGGAAGGGAAGGGAAGGGAAGGGAAGGGAAGGGAAGGGAAGGGAAGGGAAGGGAAGGGAAGGGAAGGGAAGGGAAGGGAAGGGAAGGAATGGCAAGGGAAAGGATGGCAAGGAAAGCGAAAAGGATGGGAAGGGAAGGGATGGTAAGAGAAGGAATGGCAAGGGATTGCAGGGAAAGTCAAAGACAAGGAATGGCAAGGCATGAGATGGAAAGGCAAGGCTTGAGATGGCAAGGCAAGGCAAGGCAAGGCAAGGCAAGGCAAGGTAGGGAAGGGAAGGGAAGGGAAGGGAAGGGAAGGGAAGGGAAGGGAAGGGAAGGGAAGGGAAGGGAAGGGAAGGGAAGGGAAGGGAAGGGAAGGGAAAGGAAGGGAAGGGAAGGGAAGGGAAGGGAAGGGAAGGGAAGGGATGGCAAGGGAAGGGAAGGGAAGGGATGGCAAGGCAATGCATGAGATGGCAAGGCAAGGCAATGCATGAGATGGCAAGGCAAGGCAAGGCAAGGCAAGGCAAGGCAAGGCAAGGGAAGGGAAGGCAAGGCAAGGCAAGGCAAGGCAAGGGAAGGGAAGGGAAGGGAAGGGAAGGGAAGGGAAGGGAAGGGAAGGGAAGGGAAGGGAAGGGAAGGGAAGGGAAGGGAAGGGAAGGGAAGGGAAGGGAAGGGAAGGGAAGGGAAGGGAAGGGAAGGAATGGCAAGGGAAAGGATGGCAAGGGAAGCGAAAAGGATGGGAAGGGAAGGGATGGTAAGAGAAGGAATGGCAAGGGATTGCAGGGAAAGTCAAAGACAAGGAATGGCAAGGCATGAGATGGAAAGGCAAGGCTTGAGATAGCAAGGCAAGGCAAGGCAAGGCAGGGAAGGGAAGGGAAGGGAAGGGAAGGGAAGGGAAGGGAAGGGAAGGGAAGGGAAGGGAAGGGAAGGGAAGGGAAGGGAAGGGAAGGGAAGGGAAGGAATGGCAAGGGAAGCGAAAAGAATGGGAAGGGAAGGGATGGTAAGAGAAGGAATGGCAAGGGATTGCAGGGAAAGTCAAAGACAAGGAATGGCAAGGCATGAGATGGCAAGGCAAGGCTTGAGATGGCAAGGCAAGGTAGGGAAGGGAAGGGAAGGGAAGGGAAGGGAAGGGAAGGGAAGGGAAGGGAAGGGAAGGGAAGGGAAGGGAAGGGAAGGGAAGGGAAGGGATGGCAAGGCAATGCATGAGATGGCAAGGCAAGGCAAGGCAAGGCAAGGCAAGGCAAGGCAAGGCAAGGCAAGGCAAGGGAAGCGAAGGGAAGGGAAGGCAAGGCAAGCGAAGGGAAGGGAAGGGAAGGGAAGGGAAGGGAAGGGAAGGGAAGGGAAGGGAAGGGAAGGGAAGGGAAGGGAAAGGAAGGGAAGGGAAGGGAAGGGAAGGGAAGGGAAGGGAAGGGAAGGGAAGGGAAGGGAAGGGAAGGGAAGGGAAGGGAAGGGAAGGGAAGGGAAGGGAAGGGAAGGGAAGGGATGGCAAGGGAAGGGAAGGGAAGGGAAGGGAAGGGAAGGGAAGGGAAGGGAAGGGAAGGGAAGGGAAAGGAAGGGAAGGGAAGGGAAGGGAAGGGAAGGGAAGGGAAGGGAAGGGAAGGGAAGGGAAGGGAAGGGAAGGGAAGGGAAGGGAAGGGAAGGGAAGGGAAGGGAAGGGAAAGGAAGGGAAGGGAAGGGAAGGGAGGGGAAGGGAGGAGAAGCGAGGGGAAGGGAGGGGAAGGGAGCAAAAGGGAAGGGAAGGGAAGGGAAGGGAAGGGAAGGGAAGGGAAGGGAAGGGAAGGGAAGGGAAGGGAAGGGAAGGGAAGGGAAGGGAAGGGAAGGGATGGCAAGGGAAGGGATGGCAAGGGAAGGGAAGGGATGGCAAGGGTAGGGAAGGGATGGCAAGGCATCGCATGAGATGGCAAGGCAAGGCAAGGCAAGGCAAGGCAAGGCAAGGCAAGGGACGGGAAGGGAAGGGAAGGGAAGGGAAGGGAAGGGAAGGGAAGGGAAGGGAAGGGAAGGGAAGGGAAGGGAAGGGAAGGGAAGGGAAGGGAAGGGAAGGGAAGGGAAGGGAAGGGAAGGGAAAGGATGGCAAGGGAAGCGAAAGGGATGGGAAGGGAAGGGATGGTAAGAGAAGTGATGGCAAGGGATTGCAGGGAAAGTCAAAGACAAGGAATGGCAAGGCATGAGATGGCAAGGCAAGGCTTGAGATGGCAAGGCAAGGTAAGGAAGGGAAGGGACGGGAAGGGAAGGGAAGGGAAGGGAAGGGAAGGGAAGGGAAGGGAAGGGAAGGGAAGGGAAGGGAATTGAAGGGAAGGAATGGCAAGGGAAAGGATGGCAAGAGAAGTGAAAAGAATGGGAAGGGAAGGGATGGTAAGAGAAGGAATGGCAAGGGATTGCAGGGAAAATCAAAGACAAGGAATGGCAAGGCATGAGATGGCAAGGCAAGGCTTGAGATGGCAAGGCAAGGTAAGGAAGGGAAGGGACGGGAAGGGAAGGGAAGGGAAGGGAAGGGAAGGTATATCTAAGCAAGGCAAGGGATGGCAAGGCATGAGATGGCAAGGCAAGGCAAGGAAGGGCAACGCAAGGCAAGGCAAGGCAAGGCAAGGCAAGGCAAGGCAAGGCAAGGGAAGGGAAGGGAAGGGAAGGGAAGGGAAGGGAAGGGAAGGGAAGGGAAGGGAAGGGAAGGGAAGGGAAGGGAAGGGAAGGGAAGGGAAGGGAAGGGAAGGGAAGGGAAGGGAAGGGAAAGGAAGGGAAGGGAAGGGAAGGGAAGGGAAGGGAAAGGAAGGGAAGGGAAGGGAAGGGAAGGGAAGGGAAGGGAAGGGAAGGGAAGGGAAGGGAAGGGAAGGGAAGGGAAGGGAAGGGAAGGGAAGGGAAGGGAAGGGAAAGGAAGGGAAGGGAAGGGAAGGGAGGGGAAGGGAGGAGAAGCGAGGGGAAGGGAGGGGAAGGGAGCAAAAGGGAAGGGAAGGGAAGGGAAGGGAAGGGAAGGGAAGGGAAGGGAAGGGAAGGGAAGGGAAGGGAAGGGAAGGGAAGGGAAGGGAAGGGAAGGGAAGGGATGGCAAGGGAAGGGATGGCAAGGGAAGGGAAGGGATGGCAAGGGTAGGGAAGGGATGGCAAGGCATCGCATGAGATGGCAAGGCAAGGCAAGGCAAGGCAAGGCAAGGCAAGGCAAGGGACGGGAAGGGAAGGGAAGGGAAGGGAAGGGAAGGGAAGGGAAGGGAAGGGAAGGGAAGGGAAGGGAAGGGAAGGGAAGGGAAGGGAAGGGAAGGGAAGGGAAGGGAAGGGAAGGGAAAGGATGGCAAGGGAAGCGAAAGGGATGGGAAGGGAAGGGATGGTAAGAGAAGTGATGGCAAGGGATTGCAGAGAAAGTCAAAGACAAGGAATGGCAAGGCATGAGATGGCAAGGCAAGGCTTGAGATGGCAAGGCAAGGTAAGGAAGGGAAGGGACGGGAAGGGAAGGGAAGGGAAGGGAAGGGAAGGGAAGGGAAGGGAAGGGAAGGGAAGGGAAGGGAAGGGAAGGGAAGGGAATTGAAGGGAAGGAATGGCAAGGGAAAGGATGGCAAGAGAAGTGAAAAGAATGGGAAGGGAAGGGATGGTAAGAGAAGGAATGGCAAGGGATTGCAGGGAAAATCAAAGACAAGGAATGGCAAGGCATGAGATGGCAAGGCAAGGCTTGAGATGGCAAGGCAAGGTAAGGAAGGGAAGGGACGGGAAGGGAAGGGAAGGGAAGGGAAGGTATATCTAAGCAAGGCAAGGGATGGCAAGGCATGAGATGGCAAGGCAAGGCAAGGAAGGGCAACGCAAGGCAAGGCAAGGCAAGGGAAGGGAAGGGAAGGGAAGGGAAGGGAAGGGAAGGGAAGGGAAGGGAAGGGAAGGGAAGGGAAGGGAAGGGAAGGGAAGGGAAGGGAAGGGAAGGGAAGGGAAGGGAAGGGAAAGGCAAGGCAAGGCAAGGCAAGGCAAGGGAAGGGAAGGGAAGGGAAGCGAAAGGAAGGGAAGAAAAGGGAAGGGAAGGGAAGGGAAGGGAAGGGAAGGGAAGGGAAGGGATGGCAAGGGAAGGGATGGCAAGGGAAGGGATGGCAAGGGAACGGATGGCAAGGGAAGGGAAGGGATGGCAAGGTAATGCATGAGATGGCAAGGCAAGGCAAGGCAAGGGACGGGAAGGGAAGGGAAGGGAAGGGACGGGAAGGGACGGGAAGGGAAGGAATGGCAAGGGAAAGGATGGCAAGGAAAGCGAAAAGGATGGGAAGGGAAGGGATGGTAAGAGAAGGAATGGCAAGGGATTGCAGGGAAAGTCAAAGACAAGGAATGGCAAGGCATGAGATGGAAAGGCAAGGCTTGAGATGGCAAGGCAAGGCAAGGCAAGGTAGGGAAGAGAAGGGAAGGGAAAGGAAGGGAAGGGAAGGGAAGGGAAGGGAAGGGAAGGGAAGGGAAGGGAAGGGAAGGGAAGGGAAGGGAAGGGAAGGGAAGGGAAGGGAAAGGAAGGGAAGGGAAGGGAAGGGAAGGGAAGGGAAGGGAAGGGAAGGGAAGGGAAGGGAAGGGAAGGGAAGGGATGGCAAGGGAAGGGAAGGGAAGGGATGGCAAGGCAATGCATGAGATGGCAAGGCAAGGCAATGCATGAGATGGCAAGGCAAGGCAAGGCAAGGCAAGGCAAGGCAAGGCAAGGCAAGGCAAGGCAAGGCAAGGCAAGGCAAGGCAAGGGAAGGGAAGGGAAGGGAAGGGAAGGGAAGGGAAGGGAAGGGAAGGGAAGGGAAGGGAAGGGAAGGGAAGGGAAGGGAAGGGAAGGGAAGGGAAGGGAAGGGAAGGGAAGGGAAGGGAAGGGAAGGGAAGGAATGGCAAGGGAAAGGATGGCAAGGGAAGCGAAAAGGATGGGAAGGGAAGGGATGGTAAGAGAAGGAATGGCAAGGGATTGCAGGGAAAGTCAAAGACAAGGAATGGCAAGGCATGAGATGGAAAGGCAAGGCTTGAGATGGCAAGGCAAGGCAAGGCAAGGCAAGGCAGGGAAGGGAAGGGAAGGGAAGGGAAGGGAAGGGAAGGGAAGGGAAGGGAAGGGAAGGGAAGGGAAGGGAAGGGAAGGGAAGGGAAGGGAAGGGAAGGGAAGGGAAGGGAAGGGAAGGGAAGGAATGGCAAGGGAAGCGAAAAGAATGGGAAGGGAAGGGATGGTAAGAGAAGGAATGGCAAGGGATTGCAGGGAAAGTCAAAGACAAGGAATGGCAAGGCATGAGATGGCAAGGCAAGGCTTGAGATGGCAAGGCAAGGTAGGGAAGGGAAGGGAAGGGAAGGGAAGGGAAGGGAAGGGAAGGGAAGGGAAGGGAAGGGAAGGGAAGGGAAGGGAAGGGAAGGGAAGGGAAGGGAAGGGAAGGGATGGCAAGGCAATGCATGAGATGGCAAGGCAAGGCAAGGCAAGGCAAGGCAAGGCAAGGCAAGGCAAGGCAAGGGAAAGGAAGGGAAGGGAAGGGAAGGGAAGGGAAGGGAAGGGAAGGGAAGGGAAGGGAAGGGAAGGGAAGGGAAGGGAAGGGAAGGGAAGGGAAGGGAAGGGAAGGGAAGGGAAAGGATGGCAAGGGAAGCGAAAGGGATGGGAAGGGATGGTAAGACAAGTGATGGCAAGGGATTGCAGGGAAAGTCAAACACAAGGAATGGCAAGGCATGAGATGGCAAGGCAAGGCTTGAGATGGCAAGGCAAGGTAGGGAAGGGAAGGGAAGGGAAGAGAAGGGAAGGGATGGGAAGGGAAGGGAAGGGATGGGAAGGGAAGGGAAGGGATGGGAAGGGAAGGGAAGAAAAGGAAAGGGAAGGGAAGGGAAGGGAAGGGAAGGGAAGGGAAGGGAAGGGAAGGGAAGCGAAGGGAAGGGAAGGGAAGGGAAGCGAAAGGGATGGGAAGGGAAGGGATGGTAAGAGAAGTGATGGCAAGAAATTGCAGGGAAAGTCAAAGACAAGGAATGGCAAGGCATGAGATGGCAAGGCAAGGCTTGAGATGGCAAGGCAAGGTAGGGAAGGGAAGGGAAGAGAAGGGAAGGGATGGGAAGGGATGGGAAGGGAAGGGAAGGGAAGGGATGGGAAGGGAAGGGAAGAAAAGGAAAGGGAAGGGAAGGGAAGGGAAGGGAAGGGAAGGGAAGGGAAGGGAAGGGAAGGGAAGAGATGGCAAGTGAAGGGAAGGGAAGGGAAGGGAAGGGAAAGGAAGGGAAGGGAAGGGAAGGGAAGGGAAGGGAAGGGAAGGGAGGAGAAGCGAGGGGAAGGGAGGGGAAGGGAGCGAAAGGGAAGGGTAGGGAAGGGAAGGGAAGGGAAGGGAAGGGAGGGGAAGGGAAAGGAAGGGAAGGGAAGGGAGGAGAAGCGAGGGGAAGGGAGGGGAAGGGAGCGAAAGGGAAGGGTAGGGAAGGGAAGGGAAGGGAAGGGAGGGGAAGGGAAGGGAAGGGAAGGGAACGGAAGGGAAGGGAAGGGAAGGGAAGGGAGGAGAAGCGAGGGGAAGGGAGGAAAAGGGAGCGAAAGGGAAGGGTAGGGAAGGGAAGGGAAGGGAAGGGAAGGGAAGGGAGGGGAAGGGAAAGGAAGGGAAGGGAAGGGAAGGGAAGGGAAGGGAAGGGAAGGGAAGGGAAGGGAAGGGAAGGGAAGGGAAGGGAAGGGAAGGGAAGGGAAGGGAAAGGAAGGGAAGGGAAGGGAGGAGAAGCGAGGGGAAAGGAGGGGAAGGGAGCAAAAGGGAAGGGAGGGGAATGGGAAGGGAAGGGAAGGGAAGGGAGGAGAAGGGAAGGGAAGGGAAGGGAAGGGAAGGGAAGGGAAGGGAAGGGAAGGGAAGGGAAGGGAAGGGAAGGGAAGGGAAGGGAAGGGAAGGGAAGGGAAGGGAAGGGAAGGGATGGCAAGGGAAGGGATGGCAAGGGAAGGGAAGGGATGGCAAGGGTAGGGAAGGGATGGCAAGGCATCGCATGAGATGGCAAGGCAAGGCAAGGCAAGGCAAGGCAAGGCAAGGCAAGGGACGGGAAGGGAAGGGAAGGGAAGGGAAGGGAAGGGAAGGGAAGGGAAGGGAAGGGAAGGGAAGGGAAGGGAAGGGAAGGGAAGGGAAGGGAAGGGAAGGGAAAGGATGGCAAGGGAAGCGAAAGGGATGGGAAGGGAAGGGATGGTAAGAGAAGTGATGGCAAGGGATTGCAGGGAAAGTCAAAGACAAGGAATGGCAAGGCATGAGATGGCAAGGCAAGGCTTGAGATGGCAAGGCAAGGTAAGGAAGGGAAGGGACGGGAAGGGAAGGGAAGGGAAGGGAAGGGAAGGGAAGGGAAGGGAATTGAAGGGAAGGAATGGCAAGGGAAAGGATGGCAAGAGAAGTGAAAAGAATGGGAAGGGAAGGGATGGTAAGAGAAGGAATGGCAAGGGATTGCAGGGAAAATCAAAGACAAGGAATGGCAAGGCATGAGATGGCAAGGCAAGGCTTGAGATGGCAAGGCAAGGTAAGGAAGGGAAGGGACGGGAAGGGAAGGGAAGGGAAGGGAAGGGAAGGTATATCTAAGCAAGGCAAGGGATGGCAAGGCATGAGATGGCAAGGCAAGGCAA
>NC_092559.1:52844108-52849108 GCF_037038585.1 Patagioenas fasciata
AGGGAAGGGAGGGGAAGGGAAGGGAAAGGAAGGGAAGAGAGGGGAAGGGAAGGGAAGGGAAGGGAAGGGAAGGGAAGGGAAGGGATGGCAAGGCAATGCATGAGATGGCAAGGCAAGGCAAGGCAAGGCAAGGCAAGGGACGGGAAGGGAAGGGAAGGGAAGGGAAGGGAAGGGAAGGGAAGGGAAGGGAAGGGAAGGGAAGGGAAGGGAAGGGAAGGGAAGGGAAGGGAAGGGAAGGGAAGGGAAGGGAAGGAATGGCAAGGGAAAGGATGGCAAGAGAAGCGAAAAGAATGGGAAGGGAAGGGATGGTAAGAGAAAGAATGGCAAGGGATTACAGGGAAAGTCAAAGACAAGGAATGGCAAGGCATGAGATGGCAAGGCAAGGCTTGAGACGGCAAGGCAAGGTAGGGAAGGGAAGGGACGTGAAGGGAAGGGAAGGGAAGGGAAGGGAAGGGAAGGGAAGGGAAGGGAAGGGAAGGGAAGGAAAGGCAAGGGAAAGGATGGCAAGAGAAGCGAAAAGAATGGGAAGGGAAGGGATGGTAAGAGAAGGAATGGCAAGGGATTACAGGGAAAGTCAAAGACAAGGAATGGCAAGGCATGAGATGGCAAGGCAAGGCTTGAGACGGCAAGGCAAGGTAGGGAAGGGAAGGGACGGGAAGGGAAGGGAAGGGACGGGAAGGGAAGGGAAGGGAAGGGAAGGGAAGGGAAGGGAAGGGAAGGGAAGGGAAGGGAAGGGAAAGGATGGCAAGAGAAGCGAAAAGAATGGGAAGGGAAGGGATGGTAAGAGAAGGAATGGCAAGGGATTACAGGGAAAGTCAAAGACAAGGAATGGCAAGGCATGAGATGGCAAGGCAAGGCTTGAGACGGCAAGGCAAGGTAGGGAAGGGAAGGGACGGGAAGGGAAGGGACGGGAAGGGAAGGGAAGGGAAGGGAAGGGAAGGGAAGGGAAGGGAAGGGAAGGGAAGGGAAGGGAAGGGAAGGGAAGGGAAGGGAAGGGAAGGGAAGGGATGGCAAGGCAATGCATGAGATGGCAAGGCAAGGCAAGGCAAGGCAAGGCAAGGCAAGGCAAGGCAAGGCAAGGCCAGGCAAGGCAAGGGAAGGCAAGGGAAGGGAAGGGAAGGGAAGGGAAGGGAAGGGAAGGGAAGGGAAGGGAAGGGAAGGGAAGGGAAGGGAAGGGAAGGGAAGGGAAGGGAAGGGAAGGGAAGGGAAGGGAAGGGAAGGGAAGGGAAGGGAAGGGAAGGGAGGAGAAGCGAGGGGAAGGGAGGGGAAGGGAAGGGAAAGGAAGGGAAGGGAAAGGAAGGGAAGGGAAGGTTAGGGAAAGGAAGGGAAGGGAAGGGAAAGGAAGGGAAGGGAGGGTAAGGGAAGGGAAAGGAAGGGAAGGGAAAGGAAGGGAAGGGAAGGGAAAGGAAGGGAAGGGAAGGGAAGGGAAGAGAAGGGAGGGGAAGGGAAGGGAAAGGAAGGGAAGGGAGGGGAAGGGAAGGGAAAGGAAGGGAAGGGAGGGGAAGGGAAGGGAAGGGAAGGGAAGGGAAGGGAAGGGAAGGGAAGGGAAGGGAAGGGAAGGGAAGGGAAGGGATGGCAAGGCAATGCATGAGATGGCAAGGCAAGGCAAGGCAAGGCAAGGGACGGGAAGGGAAGGGAAGGGAAGGGAAGGGAAGGGAAGGGAAGGAATGGCAAGGGAAAGGATGGCAAGAGAAGCGAAAAGAATGGGAAGGGAAGGGATGGTAAGAGAAAGAATGGCAAGGGATTACAGGGAAAGTCAAAGACAAGGAATGGCAAGGCATGAGATGGCAAGGCAAGGCTTGAGACGGCAAGGCAAGGTAGGGAAGGGAAGGGACGGGAAGGGAAGGGAAGGGAAGGGAAGGGAAGGGAAGGGAAGGGAAGGGAAGGGATGGCAAGGGAAGGGATGGCAAGGGAAGGGATGGCAAGGGAAGGGATGGCAAGGGAAGGGATGGCAAGGGAACGGATGGCAAGGGAAGGGAAGGGATGGCAAGGTAATGCATGAGATGGCAAGGCAAGGCAAGGCAAGGCAAGGGACGGGAAGGGAAGGGACGGGAAGGGACGGGAAGGGAAGGGAAGGGAAGGGAAGGGAAGGGAAGGGAAGGGAAGGGAAGGGAAGGGAAGGGAAGGGAAGGGAAGGGAAGGGAAGGGAAGGGAAGGGAAGTGATGGCAAGGGATGGCAAGGGATGGCAAGGGAAGGGATGGCAAGGGAAGGGATGGCAAGGGAAGGGATGGCAAGGGAAGGGAAGGGATGGCAAGGGTAGGGAAGGGATGGCAAGGCATCGCATGAGATGGCAAGGCAAGGCAAGGCAAGGCAAGGCACGGGAAGGGAAGGGAAGGGGAGGGAAGGGAAGGGAAGGGAAGGGAAGGGAAGGGAAGGGAAGGAATGGCAAGGGAAAGGATGGCAAGAGAAGCGAAAAGAATGGGAAGGGAAGGGATGGTAAGAGAAGGAATGGCAAGGGATTACAGGGAAAGTCAAAGACAAGGAATGGCAAGGCATGACATGGCAAGGCAAGGTTGGAGATGGCAAGGCAAGGTAGGGAAGGGAAGGGAAGGGAAGGGAAGGGAAGGGAAGGGAAGGGAAGGGAAGGGAAGGGATGGCAAGGCAAGGGAAGGGAAGGGAAGGGAAGGGAAGGGAAGGGAAGGGAAGGGAAGGGAAGGGAAGGGAAGGGAAGGGAAGGGAAGGGAAGGGAAGGGAAGGGAAGGGAAGGGAGGGGAAGGGAAGGGAAAGGAAGGGAAGGGAGGGGAAGGGAAGGGAAAGGAAGGGAAGAGAGGGGAAGGGAAGGGAAGGGAAGGGAAGGGAAGGGATGGCAAGGCAATGCATGAGATGGCAAGGCAAGGCAAGGCAAGGCAAGGCAAGGCAAGGGACGGGAAGGGAAGGGAAGGGAAGGGAAGGGAAGGGAAGGGAAGGGAAGGGAAGGGAAGGGAAGGGAAGGGAAGGGAAGGGAAGGGAAGGGAAGGGAAGGGAAGGGAAGGGAAGGAATGGCAAGGGAAAGGATGGCAAGAGAAGCGAAAAGAATGGGAAGGGAAGGGATGGTAAGAGAAAGAATGGCAAGGGATTACAGGGAAAGTCAAAGACAAGGAATGGCAAGGCATGAGATGGCAAGGCAAGGCTTGAGACGGCAAGGCAAGGTAGGGAAGGGAAGGGACGTGAAGGGAAGGGAAGGGAAGGGAAGGGAAGGGAAGGGAAGGGAAGGGAAGGGAAGGGAAGGAAAGGCAAGGGAAAGGATGGCAAGAGAAGCGAAAAGAATGGGAAGGGAAGGGATGGTAAGAGAAGGAATGGCAAGGGATTACAGGGAAAGTCAAAGACAAGGAATGGCAAGGCATGAGATGGCAAGGCAAGGCTTGAGACGGCAAGGCAAGGTAGGGAAGGGAAGGGACGGGAAGGGAAGGGAAGGGACGGGAAGGGAAGGGAAGGGAAGGGAAGGGAAGGGAAGGGAAGGGAAGGGAAGGGAAGGGAAGGGAAAGGATGGCAAGAGAAGCGAAAAGAATGGGAAGGGAAGGGATGGTAAGAGAAGGAATGGCAAGGGATTACAGGGAAAGTCAAAGACAAGGAATGGCAAGGCATGAGATGGCAAGGCAAGGCTTGAGACGGCAAGGCAAGGTAGGGAAGGGAAGGGACGGGAAGGGAAGGGACGGGAAGGGAAGGGAAGGGAAGGGAAGGGAAGGGAAGGGAAGGGAAGGGAAGGGAAGGGAAGGGAAGGGATGGCAAGGCAATGCATGAGATGGCAAGGCAAGGCAAGGCAAGGCAAGGCAAGGCAAGGCAAGGCAAGGCAAGGCCAGGCAAGGCAAGGGAAGGCAAGGGAAGGGAAGGGAAGGGAAGGGAAGGGAAGGGAAGGGAAGGGAAGGGAAGGGAAGGGAAGGGAAGGGAAGGGAAGGGAAGGGAAGGGAAGGGAAGGGAAGGGAAGGGAAGGGAAGGGAAGGGAAGGGAGGAGAAGCGAGGGGAAGGGAGGGGAAGGGAAGGGAAAGGAAGGGAAGGGAAAGGAAGGGAAGGGAAGGTTAGGGAAAGGAAGGGAAGGGAAGGGAAAGGAAGGGAAGGGAGGGTAAGGGAAGGGAAAGGAAGGGAAGGGAAAGGAAGGGAAGGGAAGGGAAAGGAAGGGAAGGGAAGGGAAGGGAAGAGAAGGGAGGGGAAGGGAAGGGAAAGGAAGGGAAGGGAGGGGAAGGGAAGGGAAAGGAAGGGAAGGGAGGGGAAGGGAAGGGAAGGGAAGGGAAGGGAAGGGAAGGGAAGGGAAGGGAAGGGAAGGGAAGGGAAGGGAAGGGAAGGGATGGCAAGGCAATGCATGAGATGGCAAGGCAAGGCAAGGCAAGGCAAGGGACGGGAAGGGAAGGGAAGGGAAGGGAAGGGAAGGGAAGGGAAGGGAAGGGAAGGGAAGGGAAGGAATGGCAAGGGAAAGGATGGCAAGAGAAGCGAAAAGAATGGGAAGGGAAGGGATGGTAAGAGAAAGAATGGCAAGGGATTACAGGGAAAGTCAAAGACAAGGAATGGCAAGGCATGAGATGGCAAGGCAAGGCTTGAGACGGCAAGGCAAGGTAGGGAAGGGAAGGGACGGGAAGGGAAGGGAAGGGAAGGGAAGGGAAGGGAAGGGAAGGGATGGCAAGGCAAGGCAAGGCAAGGCAAGGCAAGGCAAGGGAAGGGAAGGGAAGGGAAGGGAAGGGAAGGGAAGGGAAGGGAAGGGAAGGGAAGGGAAGGGAAGGGAAGGGAAGGGAAGGGAAGGGAAGGGAAGGGAAGGGAGGAGAAGCGAGGGGAAGGGAGGGGAAGGGAAGGGAAAGGAAGGGAAGGGAAGGGAAGGGAAGGGAAAGGAAGGGAAGGGAAGAGAAGGGAAAGGAAGGGAAGGGAGGGGAAGGGAGGGGAAGGGAAGGGAAGAGAAGGGAGGGGAAGGGAGGGGAAGGGAAGGGAAAGGAAGGGAAGGGAAGGGAAGGGAGGGGAAGGGAAGGGAAGGGAAGGGAAGGGAAGGGAAGGGAGGGGAAGGGAGGGGAAGGGAAGGGAAGGGAAGGGAAGGGAA
>NC_092559.1:52869108-52874108 GCF_037038585.1 Patagioenas fasciata
GGCAAGGCAAGGCAAGGCAAGGCAAGGCAAGGCAAGGCAAGGCAAGGCAAGGGAAGGGAAGGGAAGGGAAGGCAAGGGAAGGGAAGGGAAGGGAAGGGAAGGGAAGGGAAGGGAAGGGAAGGGAAGGGAAGGGAAGGGAAGGGAAGGGAAGGGAAGGGAAGGGATGGCAAGGGAAGGGATGGCAAGGGAAGGGATGGCAAGGGAACGGATGGCAAGGGAAGGGATGGCAAGGGAACGGATGGCAAGGGAAGGGAAGGGATGGCAAGGTAATGCATGAGATGGCAAGGCAAGGCAAGGCAAGGCAAGGGACGGGAAGGGAAGGGAAGGGACGGGAAGGGAAGGGAAGGGAAGGGAAGGGAAGGGAAGGGAAGGGAGGGGAAGGGAGGGGAAGGGAGGAGAAGCGAGGGGAAGGGAGGGGAAGGGAGCAAAAGGGAAGGGTAGGGAAGGGAAGGGAAGGGAAGGGAAGGGAAGGGAAGGGAAGGGAAGGGAAGGGATGGCAAGGGAAGGGATGGCAAGGGAAGGGAAGGGATGGCAAGGGTAGGGAAGGGATGGCAAGGCATCGCATGAGATGGCAAGGCAAGGCAAGGCAAGGCAAGGCAAGGCAAGGCACGGGAAGGGAAGGGAAGGGAAGGGAAGGGAAGGGAAGGGAAGGGAAGGGAAGGGAAGGGAAGGGAAGGGAAGGGAAGGGAAGGGAAGGCAAGGGAAGGGAAGGGAAGGGAAGGGAAGGGAAGGGAAGGGAAGGGAAGGGAAGGGAAGGGAAGGGAAGGGAAGGGAAGGAATGGCAAGGGAAAGGATGGCAAGAGAAGCGAAAAGAATGGGAAGGGAAGGGTTGCTAAGAGAAGGAATGGCAAGGGATTACAGGGAAAGTCAAAGACAAGGAATGGCAAGGCATGAGATGGCAAGGCAAGGCTTGAGATGGCAAGGCAAGGTAGGGAAGGGAAGGGACGGGAAGGGAAGGGAAGGGAAGGGAAGGGAAGGGAAGGGAAGGGAAGGGAAGGGAAGGGAAGGGATGGCAAGGCAATGCATGAGATGGCAAGGCAAGGCAAGGCAAGGCACGGGAAGGGAAGAGAAGGGAAGGGAAGGGAAGGGAAGGGAAGGGAAGGGAAGGGAAGGGAAGGGAAGGAATGGCAAGGGAAAGGATGGCAAGAGAAGCGAAAAGAATGGGAAGGGAAGGGATGGTAAGAGAAGGAATGGCAAGGGATTACAGGGAAAGTCAAAGACAAGGAATGGCAAGGCATGAGATGGCAAGGCAAGGCTTGAGATGGCAAGGCAAGGTAGGGAAGGGAAGGGACGGGAAGGGAAGGGACGGGAAGGGAAGGGAAGGGAAGGGAAGGGAAGGGAAGGGAAGGGAAGGGAAGGGAAGGGAAGGGAAGGGAAGGGAAGGGATGGCAAGGCAATGCATGAGATGGTAAGGCAAGGCAAGGCAAGGCAAGGCAAGGCAAGGCAAGGCAAGGCAAGGCAAGGCAAGGCAAGGCAAGGCAAGGGAAGGGAAGGGAAGGGAAGGGAAGGGAAGGGAAGGGAAGGGAAGGGAAGGGAAGGGAAGGGAAGGGAAGGGAAGGGAAGGGAAGGGAAGGGAAGGGAAGGGAAGGGAAGGGAAGGGAAGGGATGGCAAGGGATGGCAAGGGATGGCAAGGGAAGGGATGGCAAGGGAACGGATGGCAAGGGAACGGATGGCAAGGGAAGGGAAGGGATGGCAAGGTAATGCATGAGATGGCAAGGCAAGGCAAGGGACGGGAAGGCAAGGGAAGGGACGGGAAGGGAAGGGAAGGGAAGGGAGGGGAAGGGAGGGGAAGGGAGGAGAAGAGAGGGGAAGGGAGGGGAAGGGAGCAAAAGGGAAGGGAAGGGAAGGGAAGGGAAGGGAAGGGAAGGGAAGGGAAGGGAAGGGAAGGGAAGGGAAGGGAAGGGAAGGGAAGGGATGGCAAGGCAATGCATGAGATGGCAAGGCAAGGCAAGGCAAGGCAAGGCAAGGCAAGGCAAGGCAAGGCAAGGCAAGGCAAGGCAAGGCAAGGCAAGGCAAGGGAAGGGAAGGGAAGGGAAGGGAAGGGAAGGGAAGGGAAGGGAAGGGAAGGGAAGGGAAGGGAAGGGAAGGGAAGGGAAGGGAAGGGAAGGGAAGGGATGGCAAGGGATGGCAAGGGATGGCAAGGGATGGCAAGGGATGGCAAGGGAAGGGATGGCAAGGGAAGGGATGGCAAGGGAAGGGATGGCAAGGGAAGGGATGGCAAGGGAACGGATGGCAAGGGAAGGGAAGGGATGGCAAGGTAATGCATGAGATGGCAAGGCAAGGCAAGGGACGGGAAGGGAAGGGAAGGGAAGGGAAGGGAAGGGAAGGGAAGGGAAGGGAAGGGATGGCAAGGGATGGCAAGGGATGGCAAGGGATGGCAAGGCAAGGAAGGGAAGGGATGGGAAGGGAGGGGAAGGGAAGGGAAGAAAAGGAAAAGGAAGGGAAGGGAAGGGAAGGGAGGGGAAGGGAGGGGAAGGGAGGAGAAGCGAGGGGAAGGGAGGGGAAGGGAGCAAAAGGAAAGGGTAGGGAAGGGAGCAAAAGGGAAGGGAAGGGAAGGGAAGGGAAGGGAAGGGAAGGGAAGGGAAGGGAAGGGAAGGGAAGGGAAGGGAAGGGAAGGGAAGGGAAGGGATGGCAAGGGAAAGGAAGGGATGGCAAGGGTAGGGAAGGGATGGCAAGGCATCGCATGAGATGGCAAGGCAAGGCAAGGCAAGGCAAGGGACGGGAAGGGAAGGGTAGGGAAAGGAAGGGAAGGGAAGGGAAGGGAAGGGAAGGGAAGGGAAGGGAAGGGAAGGGAAGGGAAGGGAAGGGAAGGGAAGGGAAGGGAAGGGAAGGGAAGGGAAGGGAAGGGAAGGGAAGGGATGGCAAGGCAATGCATGAGATGGCAAGGCAAGGCAAGGCAAGGCAAGGCAAGGGACGGGAAGGGAAGGGAAGGGAAGGGAAGGGAAGGGAAGGGAAGGGAAGGGAAGGGAAGGGAAGGGAAGGGAAGGGAAGGGAAGGGAAGGGAAGGGAAGGGAAGGGATGGCAAGGGAAGGGATGGCAAGGGAAGGGATGGCAAGGGAAGGGAAGGGATGGCAAGGGTAGGGAAGGGATGGCAAGGCATCGCATGAGATGGCAAAGCAAGACAAGGCAAGGCAAGGCAAGGGACGGGAAGGGAAGGGAAGGGAAGGGAAGGGAAGGGAAGGGAAGGGAAGGGAAGGGAAGGGAAGGGAAGGGAAGGGAAGGGAAGGGAAGGGAAGGGAAGGGAAGGGATGGCAAGGCAATGCATGAGATGGCAAGGCAAGGCAAGGCAAGGCAAGGCAAGGCAAGGCAAGGCAAGGGACGGGAAGGGAAGGGAAGGGAAGGGAAGGGAAGGGAAGGGAAGGGAAGGGAAGGGAAGGGAAAGGATGTCAAAAGATGGCAGGGGAGGGCAAGGGATGGCATGGAATGTCAAAGACAGGAAATGGCATGGCATGGGATGGCAAGGGAAAGCATGAGACGGCAAGGCAAGGAAGGGAAGGGATGGGAAGGGAGGGGAAGGGAAGGGAAGAAAAGGAAAAGGAAGGGAAGGGAAGGGAAGGGAGGGGAAGGGAGGAGAAGCGAGGGGAAGGGAGGGGAAGGGAGCAAAAGGAAAGGGTAGGGAAGGGAAGGGAAGGGAAGGGAAGGGATGGCAAGGCAATGCATGAGATGGCAAGGCAAGGCAAGGCAAGGCAATGCAAGGCAAGGCAAGGGACAGGAAGGGAAGGGAAGGGAAGGGAAGGGAAGGGAAGGGAAGGGAAGGGAAGGGAAGGGAAGGGAAGGGAAGGGAAGGGAAGGGAAGGGATGGCAAGGGATGGCAAGGGATGGCAAGGGATGGCAAGGGAAGGGATGGCAAGGGAAGGGATGGCAAGGGAAGGGATGGCAAGGGAAGGGATGGCAAGGGAAGGGAAGTGATGGCAAGGGAAGGGAAGGGATGGCAAGGCAATGCATGAGATGGCAAGGCAAGGCAAGGCAAGGCAATGCAAGGCAAGGCAAGGGACAGGAAGGGAAGGGAAGGGACGGGAAGGGAAGGGAAGGGACGGGAAGGGAAGGGAAAGGAAGGGAAAAGAAGGGAAGGGAAGGGAAGGGAAGGGAAGGGAAGGGAAGGGAAGGGAAGGGAAGGGAAGGGAAGGGAAGGGAAGGGAAGGGAAGGGAAGGGAAGGGAAGGGAAAGGATGGCAAGGGAAGCGAAAGGGATGGCAAGGGAAGCGAAAGGGATGGCAAGGGAAGGGATGGTAAGAGAAGGGATTGCAAGGGATTGCAGGGAAAGTCAAAGACAAGGAATGGCAAGGCATGAGATGGCAAGGCAAGGCTTGAGATGGCAATGCAAGGTAGGGAAGGGAAGGGAAGGGAAGGGAAGGGAAGGGAAGGGAAGGGAAGGGAAGGGAAGGGAAGGGAAGGGAAGGGAAGGGAAGGGAAGGGAAGGGAAGGGAAGGGAAGGGAAAGGATGGCAAGGGAAGGGATGGTAAGAGAAGGGATTGCAAGGGATTGCAGGGAAAGTCAAAGACAAGGAATGGCAAGGCATGAGATGGCAAGGCAAGGCTTGAGATGGCAATGCAAGGTAGAGAAGGGAAGGGAAGGGAAGGGAAGGGAAGGGAAGGGAAGGGAAGGGAAGGGAAGGGAAGGGAAGGGAAGGGAAGGGAAGGGAAGGTATAGCTAAGCAAGTCAAGGGATGGCAAGGGAAGGCAAGGCAAGGAAATGAATGGCTAAACAAGGCAAGGGATGGCAAGGCAAGGCAAGGGATGGCAAGGCATGAGATGGCAAGGCAAGGCAAGGCACGGAAAGGCAAGGCACGACAGGGCAAGGCAAGGCAAGGCAAGGCAAGGCAAGGCAAGGCAAGGGAAGGGAAGGGAAGGGAAGGGAAGGGAAGGGAAGGGAAGGGAAGGGAAGGGAAGGGAAGGGAAGGGAAGGGAAGGGAAGGGATGGCAAGGCAATGCATGAGATGGCAAGGCAAGGCAAGGCAAGGCAAGGCAAGGCAAGGCAAGGCAAGGCAAGGCAAGGCAAGG
>NC_092559.1:52879108-52881608 GCF_037038585.1 Patagioenas fasciata
GAAGGGAAGGGAAGGGAAGGGAAGGGAAGGGAAGGGAAGGGAAGGGAAGGGAAGGGAAGGGAAGGGAAGGGAAGGGAAGGGAAGGGAAGGGAAGGAATGGCAAGGGAAAGGATGGCAAGAGAAGCGAAAAGAATGGGAAGGGACGGGATGGTAAGGGAAGGAATGGCAAGGGATTGCAGGGAAAGTCAAAGACTAGGAATGGCAAGGCATGAAATGGCAAGGCAAGGCTTGAGATGGCAAGGCAAGGTAGGGAAGGGAAGGGAAGGGAAGGGAAGGGAAGGGAAGGGAAGGGAAGGGAAGGGAAGGGAAGGGAAGGGAAGGGAAGGGAAGGGAAGAGAAGGGATGGGAAGGGAAGGGAAAGAAAGGGAAGGGAAGGGAAGGGAAGGGAAGGGAAGGGAAGGGAAGGGAAGGGAAGGGAAGGGAAGGGAAGGGAAGGGAAGGGAAGGGAAGGGAAGGGAAGGGAAGGGAAGGGAAGGGAAGGGAAGGGAAGGGAAGGGAAGGGAAGGGAAGGGAAGGGAAGGGAAGTGATGGCAAGGCAATGCATGAGATGGCAAGGCAAGGCAAGGCAAGGCAAGGCAAGGCAATGCAAGGCAAGGGACGGGAAGGGAAGGGAAGGGAAGGGAAGGGAAGGGAAGGGAAGGAATCGCAAGGGAAAGGATGGCAAGAGAAGCGAAAAGAATGGGAAGGGACGGGATGGTAAGGGAAGGAATGGCAAGGGATTACAGGGAAAGTCAAAGACAAGGAATGGCAAGGCATGAGATGGCAAGGCAAGGGTTGAGATGGCAAGGCAAGGTAGGGAAGGGAAGGGACGGGAAGGGACGGGAAGGGAAGGGAAGGGAAGGGAAGGGAAGGGAAGGGAAGGAATGGCAAGGGAAAGGATGGCAAGAGAAGCGAAAAGAATGGGAAGGGAAGGGATGGTAAGAGAAGGAATGGCAAGGGATTACAGGGAAAGTCAAAGACAAGGAATGGCAAGGCATGAGATGGCAAGGCAAGGCTTGAGATGGCAAGGCAAGGTAGGGAAGGGAAGGGACGGGAAGGGAAGGGAAGGGAAGGGAAGGGAAGGGAAGGGATGGCAAGGGAAGGGAAGGGAAGGGAGGGGAAGGGAAGGGAAGGGAAGGGAAGGGAAGGGAAGGGAAGGGAAGGGAAGACAAGGGAAGGGAAAGGAAGGGAAGGGAGGGGAAGGGAAGGGAAGGGAAGGGAAGGGAAGGGAAGGGAAGGGAAGGGAAGGGAAGGGAAGGGAAGGGATGGCAAGGGAAGGGAAGGGAAGGGAAGGGAAGGGAAGGGAAGGGAAGGGAAGGGAAGGGAAGGGATGGCAAGGGAAGGGAAGGGAAGGGAAGGGAAGGGAAGGGAAGGGAAGGGAAGGGAAGGGAAGGGAAGGGATGGCAAGGCATCGCATGAGATGGCAAGGGAAGGCAAGGGAAGGCAAGGCAAGGGAAGGGAAGGGAAGGGAAGGCAAGGGACGGGAAGGGAAGGGAAGGGAAGGGAAGGGAAGGGAAGGGAAGGGAAGGGAAGGGATGGCAAGGGAAGGGAAGGGAAGGGAAGGGAAGGGAAGGGAAGGGAAGGGAAGGGACGGGAAGGGAAGGGAAGGGAAGGGAAGGGAAGGGAAGGGAAGGGATGGCAAGGGAAGGGAAGGGAAGGGAAGGGAAGGGAAGGGAAGGGAAGGGAAGGGAAGGGAAGGGAAGGGAAGGGAAGGGATGGCAAGGGAAGGGAAGGGAAGGGAAGGGAAGGGAAGGGAAGGGAAGGGAAGGGAAGGGATGGCAAGGCATCGCATGAGATGGCAAGGGAAGGCAAGGGAAGGCAAGGCAAGGGAAGGGAAGGGAAGGGAAGGCAAGGGACGGGAAGGGAAGGGAAGGGAAGGGAAGGGAAGGGAAGGGAAGGGAAGGGAAGGGAAGGGAAGGGAAGGGAAGGGAAGGGAAGGGAAGGGAAGGGAAGGGAAGGGAAGGGAAAGGATGGCAAGGGAAGCGAAAGGGATGGGAAGGGAAGGGATGGTAAGAGAAGTGATGGCAAGGGATTGCAGGGAAAGTCAAAGACAAGGAATGGGAAGGCATGAGATGGCAAGGCAAGGCTTGAGATGGCAAGGCAAGGTATGGAAGGGAAGGGAAGGGAAGGGAGGGGAAGAGAAGGGAGGGGAAGGGAAGGAAAGGAAGGGAAGGGAAGGGAAGGGAAGGGAAGGGAAGGGAAGGAAGGGAAGGGAAGGGAAGGGAAGGGAAGGGAAGGGAAGGGAAGGGAAGGGAAGGGAAGGGAAGGGAAGGGAGGGGAAGGGAAAGGAAGGGAAGGGAGGGGAAGGGAAGGGAAGGGAAGGGAAGGGAAGGGAAGGGAAGGGAGGGGAAGGGAAGGGAAGGGAAGGGAAGACAAGGGAAGGGAGGGGAAGGGAAGGGAAGGGAAGGGAAGGGAAGGGAAGGGAAGGGAAGGGAAGGGAAGGGAAGGGAAGGGAAGAGAAGGGAAGGGAAAGGAAGGGAAGGGAGGGGAAGGGAAGGGAAGGGAAGGGAAGGGAAGGGAA
>NC_092559.1:52884108-52894108 GCF_037038585.1 Patagioenas fasciata
CAAGGCAAGGCAAGGCAAGGGAAGGCAAGGCAAGGCAAGGCAAGGCAAGGCAAGGCAAGGCAAGGGAAGGGAAGGGAAGGGAAGGGAAGGGAAGGGAAGGGAAGGGAAGGGAAGGGAAGGGAAGGGAAGGGAAGGGAAGGGAAGGGAAGGGAAGGGAAGGGAAGGGAAGGGAAGGGAAGGGATGGCAAGGCAATGCAGGAGATGGCAAGGCAAGGCAAGGCAATGCAAGGGAAGGCAAGGGACGGGAAGGGAAGGGAAGGGAAGGGAAGGGAAGGGAAGGGAAGGGAAGGGAAGGGAAGGGAAGGGAAGGGACGGGAAGGGAAGGCAAGGGACGGGACGGGAAGGGAAGGGAAGGGAAGGGAAGGGAAGGGAAGGGAAGGGAAGGGAAGGGAAGGGAAGGGAAGGGATGGTAAGGGATGGCAAGGGAAGGGATGGCAAGGGAAGGGAAGGGATGGCAAGGGAAGGGAAGGGATCGCAAGGGAAGGGAAGGGATGGCAAGGCAATGCATGGCAAGGCAAGGCAAGGCAAGGCAAGGCAAGGCAAGGCAAGGCAAGGCAAGGCAAGGCAAGGCAAGGCAAGGCAAGGCAAGGGAAGGCAAGGCAAGGCAAGGCAAGGCAAGGCAAGGCAAGGCAAGGCAAGGCAAGGGAAGGGAAGGGAAGGGAAGGGAAGGGAAGGGAAGGGAAGGGAAGGGAAGGGAAGGGAAGGGAAGGGAAGGGAAGGGAAGGGAAGGGAAGGGAAGGGAAGGGAAGGGAAGGGAAGGGAAGGTATATCTAAGCAAGGCAAGGGATGGCAAGGGACGGCAAGGCAAGTAAATGAATGGCTAAACAAGGCAAGGGATGGCAAGGCATGAGATGGCAAGGCAAGGCAAGGCAGGGCAAGGCAAGGCAAGGCAAGGCAAGGCACGGCAAGGAAAGGCAAGGCAAGGCAAGGCAAGGGACGGGAAGGGAAGGGAAGGGAAGGGAAGGGAAGGGAAGGGAAGGGAAGGGAAGGGAAGGGAAGGGAAGGGAAGGGAAGGAATGGCAAGGGAAAGGATGGCAAGGGAAGCGAAAAGAATGGGAAGGGAAGGGATGGTAAGAGAAGGAATGGCAAGGGATTGCAGGGAAAGTCAAAGACAAGGAATGGCAAGGCATGAGATGGCAAGGCAAGGCTTGAGATGGCAAGGCAAGGTAGGGAAGGGAAGGGAAGGGAAGGGAAGGGAAGGGAAGGGAAGGGAAGGGAAGGGAAGGGAAGGGAAGGGAAGGGAAGGGAAGGGAAGGGAAGGGAAGGAATGGCAAGGGAAAGGATGGCAAGGGAAGCGAAAAGAATGGGAAGGGAAGGGATGGTAAGAGAAGGAATGGCAAGGGATTGCAGGGAAAGTTAAAGACAAGGAATGGCAAGGCATGAGATGGCAAGGCAAGGCTTGAGATGGCAAGGCAAGGTAGGGAAGGGAAGGGAAGGGAAGGGAAGGGAAGGGAAGGGAAGGGAAGGGAAGGGAAGGGAAGGGAAGGAAAGGGAAGGGAAGGGATGGCAAGGGAAGGGAAGGGATGGGAAGGGAAGGGAAGGGATGGCAAGGCAATGCATGAGATGGCAAGGCAAGGCAAGGCAAGGCAAGGCAAGGCAAGGGACGGGAAGGGAAGGGAAGGGAAGGGAAGGGAAGGGAAGGGAAGGGAAGGGAAGGGAAGGGAAGGGAAGGGAAGGGAAGGGAAGGGAAGGGAAGGGAAGGGAAGGGAAGGGAAGGGAAGGGAAGGGATGGCAAGGGTAGGGAAGGGATGGCAAGGCATCGCATGAGATGGCAAGGCAAGGCAAGGCAAGGCAAGGCAAGGCAAGGCAAGGGACGGGAAGGGAAGGGAAGGGAAGGGAAGGGAAGGGAAGGGAAGGGATGGCAAGGGAAGGGAAGGGAAGGGAAGGGAAGGGAAGGGAAGGGAAGGGAAGGGAAGGGACGGGAAGGGAAGGGATGGCAAGGGATGGAAAGGGATGGCAAGGGAAGGGATGGCAAGGGAAGGGAAGTGATGGCAAGGGAAGGGAAGGGATGGCAAGGCAATGCATGAGATGGCAAGGCAAGGCAAGGCAAGGCAAGGGAGGGGAAGGGAAGGGAAGGGAAGGGAAGGGAAGGGAAGGGAAGGGAAGGGAAGGGAAGGGAAGGGAAGGGAAGGGAAGGGAAGGGAAGGGAAGGGAAGGGAAGGGAAGGGAAGGGAAGGGAAGGGAAGGGAAGGGATGGCAAGGGAAGTGATGGCAAGGGAAGGGATGGCAAGGGAAGGGATGGCAAGGGTAGGGAAGGGATGGCAAGGCATCGCATGAGATGGCAAAGCAAGGCAAGGCAAGGCAAGGCAAGGCAAGGCAAGGCACGGGAAGGGAAGGGAAGGGAAGGGAAGGGAAGGGAAGGGAAGGGAAGGGAAGGGAAGGGAAGGGAAGGGAAGGGAAGGGAAGGGAAGGGAAGGGAAGGGAAGGGAAGGGAAGGGATGGCAAGGCAATGCATGAGATGGCAAGGCAAGGCAAGGCAAGGCAAGGCAAGGCAAGGGACGGGAAGGGAAGGGAAGGGAAGGGAAGGGAAGGGAAGGGAAGGGAAGGGAAGGGAAGGGAAGGGAAGGGAAGGGAAGGGAAGGGAAGGGAAGGGAAGGGAAGGGAAGGGAAGGGAAGGGAAGGGAAGGGAAGGGAAGGGAAGGGAAGGGAAGGGAAGGGATGGCAAGGCAATGCATGAGATGGCAAGGCAAGGCAAGGCAAGGCAAGGCAAGGCAAGGCAAGGCAAGGCAAGGGACGGGAAGGGAAGGGAAGGGAAGGGAAGGGAAGGGAAGGGAAGGGAAGGGAAGGGAAGGGAAGGGAAGGGAAGGGAAGGGAAGGGAAGGGAAGGGAAGGGAAGGGAAGGGATGGCAAGGGAAGGGATTGCAAGGGATTGCAGGGAAAGTCAAAGACAAGGAATGGCAAGGCATGAGATGGCAAGGCAAGGCTTGAGATGGCAATGTAAGGTAGAGAAGGGAAGGGAAGGGAAGGGAAGGGAAGGGAAGGGAAGGGAAGGGAAGGGAAGGGAAGGGAAGGGAAGGGAAGGGAAGGGAAGGGAACGTATAGCTAAGCAAGTCAAGGGATGGCAAGGGAAGGCAAGGCAAGGAAATGAATGGCTAAACAAGGCAAGGGATGGCAAGGCAAGGCAAGGGATGGCAAGGCATGAGATGGCAAGGCAAGGCAAGGCACGGCAAGGCAAGGCACGACAGGGCAAGGCAAGGCAAGGCAAGGCAAGGGAAGAGAAAGGGAAGGGAAGGGAAGGGAAGGGAAGGGAAGGGAAGGGAAGGGAAGGGAAGGGAAGGGAAGGGAAGGGAAGGGAAGGGAAGGGAAGGGAAGGGAAGGGAAGGGAAGGGAAGGGAAGGGAAGGGAAGGCAAGAAAAGAGAAGGGATGGCAAGAAAAGAGAAGGGATGGCAAAAGATGGCAGGAGAGGGCAAGGGATGGCAGGGAAAGTCAAAGACAGGAAATGGCATGGTGTGGGATGGCAAGGCAAGGCATGAGACGGTAAGGCAGAGGAAGGGAAAAGAAGGGAAGGGAAGGGAAGGGAAGGGAAGGGAAGGGAAGGGAAGGGAAGGGAAGGGAAGGGAAGGGAAGGGAAGGGAAGGGAAGGGAAGGGAAGGGAAGGGAAGGGAAGGGAAGGGAAGGGAAGGTATATCTAAGCAAGGCAAGGGATGGCAAGGGACGGCAAGGCAAGGAAATGAATGGCTAAACAAGGCAAGGAATGGCAAGGCAAGGCAAGGGATGGCAAGGCATGAGATGGCAAGGCAAGGCAAGGCAAGGCAAGGCAGGGCAAGGCAAGGCAGGGCAAGGCAAGGCAAGGCAAGGCAAGGCAAGGCAAGGCAAGGCAAGGCAAGGCAAGGCAAGGCAAGGCAAGGCAAGGCAAGGCAAGGCAAGGGAAGGGAAGGGAAGGGAAGGGAAGGGAAGGGAAGGGAAGGGAAGGGAAGGGAAGGGAAGGGAAGGGAAGGGAAGGGAAGGGAAGGGAAGGGAAGGGAAGGGAAGGCAAAAGATGGCAGGGGAGGGCAAGGGATGGCACGGAAAGTCAAAGACAGGAAATGGCATGGCATGGGATGGCAAGGCAAAGCATGAGACGGCAAGGCAAAGGAAGGGAAAGGAAGGGAAGGGAGGGGAAGGGAAGGGAAGAAAAGGAAAGGGAAGGGAAGGGAAGGGAAGGGAAGGGAAGGGAAGGGAAGGGAAGGGAAGGGAAGGGAAGGGAAGGGAAGGGAAGGGAAGGGAAGGGAAGGGAAGGGAAGGGAAGGGATGGCAAGGGAAGCGAAAGGGATGGGAAGGGAAGGGATGGTAAGAGAAGTGATGGCAAGGGATTGCAGGGAAAGTCAAAGACAAGGAATGGCAAGGCATGAGATGGCAAGGCAAGGCTTGAGAATGCAAGGCAAGGTAGGGAAGGGAAGGGAAGGGAAGGGAAGGGAAGGGAAGGGAAGGGAAGGGAAGGGAAGGGAAGGGAAGGGAAGGGAAGGGAAGGGAAGGGAAAGGAAGGGAAGGGAAAGGAAGGGAAGGGAAGGGAAGGGAAGGGAAGGGAAGGGAAGGGAAGGGAAGGGAAGGGAAGGGAAGGGAAGGGAAGGGAAGGGAAGGGAAGGGAAGGGAAGGGAAGGGAAGGGAAGGGATGGCAAGGCAATGCATGAGATGGCAAGGCAAGGCAAGGCAAGGCAAGGCAAGGCAAGGCAAGGCAAGGCAAGGCAAGGCAAGGCAAGGCAAGGCAAGGCAAGGGAAGGGAAGGGAAGGGAAGGGAAGGGAAGGGAAGGGAAGGGAAGGGAAGGGAAGGGAAGGGAAGGGAAGGGAAGGGAAGGGAAGGGAAGGGAAGGGAAGGGAAGGGAAGGGAAGGGAAGGGAAGGAAAGGGAAGGTATATCTAAGCAAGGCAAGGGATGGCAAGGGACGGCAAGGCAAGTAAATGAATGGCTAAACAAGGCAAGGGATGGCAATGCATGAGATGGCAAGGCAAGGCAAGGCAGGGCAACGCAAGGCAAGGCAAGGCAAGGCAAGGCAAGGCAAGGCACGGCAAGGCAAGGGAAGGCAAGGCAAGGCAAGGGAAGGGAAGGGAAGGGAAGGGAAGGGAAGGGAAGGGAAGGGAAGGGAAGGGAAGGGAAGGGAAGGGAAGGGAAGGGAAGGGAAGGGAAGGGAAGGGATGGCAAGGCAATGCAGGAGATGGCAAGGCAAGGCAAGGCAATGCAAGGGAAGGCAAGGGACGGGAAGGGAAGGGAAGGGAAGGGAAGGGAAGGGAAGGGAAGGGAAGGGAAGGAATGGCAAGGGAAAGGATGGCAAGAGAACCGAAAAGAATGGGAAGGGAAGGGATGGTAAGAGAAGGAATGTCAAGGGATTGCAGGGAAAATCAAAGACAAGGAATGGCAAGGCATGAGATGGCAAGGCAAGGCTTGAGATGGCAAGGCAAGGTAAGGAAGGGAAGGGACGGGAAGGATAGGGAAGGGAAGGGAAGGGAAGGGAAGGGAGGGAAGGGAAGGGAAGGGAAGGGAAGGGAAGGGAAGGTATATCTAAGCAAGGCAAGGGATGGCAAGGAACGGCAAGCCAAGTAAATGAATGGCTAAACAAGGCAAGGGATGGCAAGGCATGAGATGGCAAGGCAAGGCAAGGCAGGGCAACGCAAGGAAAGGCAAGGCAAGGCAAGGCAAGGCAAGGCACGGCAAGGCAAGGCAAGGCAAGGCAAGGCAAGGGAAGGGAAGGGAAGGGAAGGGAAGGGAAGGGAAGGGAAGGGAAGGGAAGGGAAGGGAAGGGAAGGGAAGGGAAGGGAAGGGAAGGGAAGGGAAGGGAAGGGAAGGGAAGGGAAGGGATGGCAAGGCAATGCAGGAGATGGCAAGGCAAGGCAAGGCAATGCAAGGGAAGGCAAGGGACGGGAAGGGAAGGGAAGGGAAGGGAAGGGAAGGGAAGGGAAGGGAAGGGAAGGGAAGGGAAGGAATGGCAAGGGAAAGGATGGCAAGAGAAGTGAAAAGGATGGGAAGGGAAGGGATGGTAAGAGAAGGAATGGCAAGGGATTGCAGGGAAAGTCAAAGACAAGGAATGGCAAGGCATGAGATGGAAAGGCAAGGCTTGAGATGGCAAGGCAAGGCAAGGCAAGGCAAGGCAGGGAAGGGAAGGGAAGGGAAAGGAAGGGAAGGGAAGGGAAGGGAAGAGAAGGGAAGGGAAGGGAAGGGAAGGGAAGGGAAGGGAAGGGAAGGGTAGGGAAGGGAAGGGAAGGGAAGGGAAGGGAAGGGAAGGGAAGGGAAGGGAAGGGAAGGGAAGGGATGGCAAGGCAATGCATGAGATGGCAAGGCAAGGCAAGGCAAGGTAAGGCAAGGCAAGGCAAGGCAAGGGACGGGAAGGGAAGGGAAGGGAAGGGAAGGGAAGGGAAGGGAAGGGAAGGGAAGGGAAGGGAAGGGAAGGGAAGGGAAGGGAAGGGAAGGGAAGGGAAGGAATGGCAAGGGAAAGGATGGCAAGGGAAGCGAAAAGAATGGGAAGGGAAGGGATGGTAAGAGAAGGAATGGCAAGGGATTGCAGGGAAAGTCAAAGACAAGGAATGGCAAGGCATGAGATAGCAAGGCAAGGCTTGAGATGGCAAGGCAAGGTAGGGAAGGGAAGGGAAGGGAAGGGAAGGGAAGGGAAGGGAAGGGAAGGGATGGCAAAAGATGGCAGGGGAGGGCAAGGGATGGCACGGAAAGTCAAAGACAGGAAATAGCATGGCATGGGATGGCAAGGCAAAGCATGAGACGGCAAGGCAAAGGAAGGGAAGGGAAGGGAAGGGATGGGAAGGGAAGGGAAGAAAAGGAAAGGGAAAGGAAGAGAAGGGAAGGGAAGGGAAGGGAAGAGAAGGGAAGGGAAGGGAAGGGAAGAGAAGGGAAGGGAAGGGAAGGGAAGAGAAGGGAAGGGAAGGGAAGGGAAGAGATTGCAAGGGAAGGGAAGGGAAGGGAAGGGAAGGGAAGGGAAGGGAAGGGAAGGGAAGGGAAGGGAAGGGAAGGGAAGGGAAGGGAAGGCAAAAGATGGCAGGGGAGGGCAAGGGATGGCACGGAAAGTCAAAGACAGGAAATGGCATGGCATGGGATGGCAAGGCAAAGCATGAGACGGCAAGGCAAAGGAAGGGAAAGGAAGGGAAGGGAGGGGAAGGGAAGGGAAGAAAAGGAAAGGGAAAGGAAGGGAAGGGAAGGGAAGGGAAGGGAAGGGAAGGGAAGGGAAGGGAAGGGAAGGGAAGGGAAGGGAAGGGAAGGGAAGGGAAGGGAAGGGATGGCAAGGGAAGCGAAAGGGATGGGAAGGGAAGGGATGGTAAGAGAAGTGATGGCAAGGGATTGCAGGGAAAGTCAAAGACAAGGAATGGCAAGGCATGAGATGGCAAGGCAAGGCTTGAGAATGCAAGGCAAGGTAGGGAAGGGAAGGGAAGGGAAGGGAAGGGAAGGGAAGGGAAGGGAAGGGAAGGGAAGGGAAGGGAAGGGAAGGGAAGGGAAGGGAAGGGAAGGGAAAGGAAGGGAAGGGAAGGGAAGGGAAGGGAAGGGAAGGGAAGGGAAGGGAAGGGAAGGGAAGGGAAGGGAAGGGAAGGGAAGGGAAGGGAAGGGAAGGGAAGGGAAGGGAAGGGAAGGGAAGGGAAGGGAAGGGAAGGGAAGGGAAGGGAAGGGAAGGGATGGCAAGGCAATGCATGAGATGGCAAGGCAAGGCAAGGCAAGGCAAGGCAAGGCAAGGCAAGGCAAGGCAAGGCAAGGCAAGGCAAGGGAAGGGAAGGGAAGGGAAGGGAAGGGAAGGGAAGGGAAGGGAAGGGAAGGGAAGGGAAGGGAAGGGAAGGGAAGGGAAGGGAAGGGAAGGGAAGGGAAGGGAAGGGAAGGGAAGGGAAGGGAAGGGAAGGGAAGGGAAGGGAAGGGAAGGGAAGGGAAGGGAAGGGAAGGTATATCTAAGCAAGGCAAGGGATGGCAAGGGACGGCAAGGCAAGTAAATGAATGGCTAAACAAGGCAAGGGATGGCAATGCATGAGATGGCAAGGCAAGGCAAGGCAGGGCAACGCAAGGCAAGGCAAGGCAAGGCAAGGCAAGGCACGGCAAGGCAAGGGAAGGGAAGGGAAGGGAAGGGAAGGGAAGGGAAGGGAAGGGAAGGGAAGGGAAGGGAAGGGAAGGGAAGGGAAGGGAAGGGAAGGGAAGGGATGGCAAGGCAATGCAGGAGATGGCAAGGCAAGGCAAGGCAATGCAAGGGAAGGCAAGGGACGGGAAGGGAAGGGAAGGGAAGGGAAGGGAAGGGAAGGGAAGGGAAGGGAAGGGAAGGGAAGGAATGGCAAGGGAAAGGATGGCAAGAGAACCGAAAAGAATGGGAAGGGAAGGGATGGTAAGAGAAGGAATGTCAAGGGATTGCAGGGAAAATCAAAGACAAGGAATGGCAAGGCATGAGATGGCAAGGCAAGGCTTGAGATGGCAAGGCAAGGTAAGGAAGGGAAGGGACGGGAAGGATAGGGAAGGGAAGGGAAGGGAAGGGAAGGGAAGGGAAGGGAAGGGAAGGGAAGGGAAGGGAAGGGAAGGGAAGGGAAGGTATATCTAAGCAAGGCAAGGGATGGCAAGGAACGGCAAGCCAAGTAAATGAATGGCTAAACAAGGCAAGGGATGGCAAGGCATGAGATGGCAAGGCAAGGCAAGGCAGGGCAACGCAAGGAAAGGCAAGGCAAGGCAAGGCAAGGCAAGGCAAGGCAAGGCAAGGCAAGGCAAGGCACGGCAAGGCAAGGCAAGGCAAGGCAAGGGAAGGGAAGGGAAGGGAAGGGAAGGGAAGGGAAGGGAAGGGAAGGGAAGGGAAGGGAAGGGAAGGGAAGGGAAGGGAAGGGAAGGGAGGAGAAGGGAAGGGAAAGGAAGGGAAGGGAAGGGAAGGGAAGGGAAGGGAAGGGAAGGGAAGGGAAGGGAAGGGAAGGGAAGGGAAGGGATGGCAAGGCAATGCAGGAGATGGCAAGGCAAGGCAATGCAAGGGAAGGCAAGGGACGGGAAGGGAAGGGAAGGGAAGGGAAGGGAAGGGAAGGGAAGGGAAGGGAAGGAATGGCAAGGGAAAGGATGGCAAGAGAAGCGAAAAGGATGGGAAGGGAAGGGATGGTAAGAGAAGGAATGGCAAGGGATTGCAGGGAAAGTCAAAGACAAGGAATGGCAAGGCATGAGATGGAAAGGCAAGGCTTGAGATGGCAAGGCAAGGCAAGGCAGGGAAGGGAAGGGAAGGGAAAGGAAGGGAAGGGAAGGGAAGGGAAGAGAAGAGAAGGGAAGGGAAGGGAAGGGAAGGGAAGGGAAGGGAAGGGAAGGGTAGGGAAGGGAAGGGAAGGGAAGGGAAGGGAAGGGAAGGGAAGGGAAGGGAAGGGAAGGGAAGGGAAGGGAAGGGAAGGGAAGGGAAGGGAAGGGAAGGGAAGGGAAGGGAAGGGAAGGGAAGGGAAGGGAAGGGAAGGGATGGCAAGGCAATGCATGAGATGGCAAGGCAAGGCAAGGCAAGGCAAGGCAAGGCAAGGCAAGGCAAGGGACGGGAAGGGAAGGGAAGGGAAGGGAAGGGAAGGGAAGGGAAGGGAAGGGAAGGGAAGGGAAGGGAAGGGAAGGGAAGAGAAGGAATGGCAAGGGAAAGGATGGCAAGGGAAGCGAAAAGAATGGGAAGGGAAGGGATGGTAAGAGAAGGAATGGCAAGGGATTGCAGGGAAAGTCAAAGACAAGGAATGGCAAGGCATGAGATGGCAAGGCAACGCTTGAGATGGCAAGGCAAGGTAGGGAAGGGAAGGGAAGGGAAGGGAAGGGAAGGGAAGGGAAGGGAAGGGAAGGGAAGGGAAGGGAAGGGAAGGGATGGCAAAAGATGGCAGGGGAGGGCAGGGGATGGCACGGAAAGTCAAAGACAGGAAATAGCATGGCATGGGATGGCAAGGCAAAGCATGAGACGGCAAGGCAAAGGAAGGGAAGGGAAGGGAAGGGATGGGAAGGGAAGGGAAGAAAAGGAAAGGGAAAGGAAGAGAAGGGAAGGGAAGGGAAGGGAAGAGAAGGGAAGGGAAGGGAAGAGAAGGGAAGGGAAGGGAAGGGAAGGGAAGGGAAGGGAAGGGAAGG
>NC_092559.1:52896608-52899108 GCF_037038585.1 Patagioenas fasciata
AGATTGCAAGGGAAGGGAAGGGAAGGGAAGGGAAGGGAAGGGAAGGGAAGGGAAGGGAAGGGAAGGGAAGGGAAGGGAAGGGAAGGGAAGGGAAGGGAAGGGAAGGGAAGGGAAGGGAAGGGAAGGGAAGGGAAGGGAAGGGAAGGGAAAGGAAAGGATGGCAAGGGAAGCGAAAGGGATGGGAAGAGAAGGGATGGTAAGAGAAGTGATGGCAAGGGATTGCAGGGAAAGTCAAAGACAAGGAATGGCAAGGCATGAGATGGCAAGGCGAGGCAAGGCAGGGCAAGGCAAGGCAAGGCAAGGCACGGCAAGGAAAGGCAAGGCAAGGCAAGGCAAGGGAAGGGAAGGGAAGGGAAGGGAAGGGAAGGGAAGGAATGGCAAGCGAAAGGATGGCAAGGGAAGCGAAAAGAATTGGAAGGGAAGGGATGGTAAGAGAAGGAATGGCAAGGGATTGCAGGGAAAGTCAAAGACAAGGAATGGCAAGGCATGAGATGGCAAGGCAAGGCTTGAGATGGCAAGGTAGGGAAGGGAAGGGAAGGGAAGGGAAGGGAAGGGAAGGGAAGGGAAGGGAAGGGAAGGGAAGGGAAGGGAAGGGAAGGGAAGGGAAGGGAAGGGATGGCAAGGCAATGCATGAGATGGCAAGGCAATGCATGAGATGGCAAGGCAATGCATGAGATGGCAAGGCAAGGCAAGGCAAGGCAAGGCAAGGCAAGGCAAGGCAAGGCAAGGCAAGGCAAGGCAAGGCAAGGCAAGGCAAGGCAAGGCAAGGGAAGGGAAGGGAAGGGAAGGGAAGGGAAGGGAAGGGAAGGGAAGGGAAGGGAAGGGAAGGGAAGGAATGGCAAGGGAAAGGATGGCAAGAGAAGCGAAAAGAATGGGAAGGGACGGGATTGTAAGGGAAGGAATGGCAAGGGATTGCAGGGAAAGTCAAAGACTAGGAATGGCAAGGCATGAGATGGCAAGGCAAGGCTTGAGATGGCAAGGCAAGGTAGGGAAGGGAAGGGAAGGGAAGGGAAGGGAAGAGAAGGGATGGGAAGGGAAGGGAAAGAAAGGGAAGGGAAGGGAAGGGAAGGGAAGGGAAGGGAAGGGAAGGGAAGGGAAGGGAAGGGAAGGGAAGGGAAGGGAAGGGAAGGGAAGGGAAGGGAAGGGAAGTGATGGCAAGGCAATGCATGAGATGGCAAGGCAAGGCAAGGCAAGGCAAGGCAATGCAAGGCAAGGGACGGGAAGGGAAGGGAAGGGAAGGGAAGGGAAGGGAAGGGAAGGGAAGGAATGGCAAGGGAAAGGATGGCAAGAGAAGCGAAAAGAATGGGAAGGGACGGGATGGTAAGGGAAGGAATGGCAAGGGATTACAGGGAAAGTCAAAGACAAGGAATGGCAAGGCATGAGATGGCAAGGCAAGGGTTGAGATGGCAAGGCAAGGTAGGGAAGGGAAGGGACGGGAAGGGACGGGAAGGGAAGGGAAGGGAAGGGAAGGGAAGGGAAGGGAAGGGAAGGGAAGGAATCGCAAGGGAAAGGATGGCAAGAGAAGCGAAAAGAATGGGAAGGGAAGGGATGGTAAGAGAAGGAATGGCAAGGGATTACAGGGAAAGTCAAAGACAAGGAATGGCAAGGCATGAGATGGCAAGGCAAGGCTTGAGATGGCAAGGCAAGGTAGGGAAGGGAAGGGAAGGGACGGGAAGGAAAGGGAAGGGAAGGGAAGGGAAGGGAAGGGAAGGGATGGCAAGGGAAGGGAAGGGAAGGGAAGGGAAGGGAAGGGAAGGGAAGGGAAGGGAAGGGAAGGGAAGGGAAGGGAAGGGATGGCAAGGCATCGCATGAGATGGCAAGGGAAGGCAAGGGAAGGCAAGGCAAGGGAAGGGAAGTGAAGGGAAGGCAAGGGACGGGAAGGGAAGGGAAGGGAAGGGAAGGGAAGGGAAGGGAAGGGAAGGGAAGGGAAGGGAAGGGAAGGGAAGGGAAGGGAAGGGAAGGGAAGGGAAGGGAAGGGAAGGGAAGGGAAGGGAAAGGATGGCAAGGGAAGCGAAAGGGATGGGAAGGGAAGGGATGGTAAGAGAAGTGATGGCAAGGGATTGCAGGGAAAATCAAAGACAAGGAATGGCAAGGCATGAGATGGCAAGGCAAGGCTTGAGATGGCAAGGCAAGGTATGGAAGGGAAGGGAAGGGAAGGGAGGGGAAGAGAAGGGAGGGGAAGGGAAGGAAAGGAAGGGAAGGGAAGGGAAGGGAAGGGAAGGGAAGGGAAGGGAAGGGAAGGGAAGGGAAGGAAGGGAAGAGAAGGGAAGGGAAGGGAAGGGAAGGGAAGGGAAGGGAAGGGAGGGGAAGGGAAAGGAAGGGAAGGGAGGGGAAGGGAAGGGAAGGGAAGGGAAGGGAAGGGAAGGGAAGGGAAGGGAAGGGAGGGGAAGGGAAGGGAAGGGAAGGGAAGGGAAGGGAAGGGAAGGGAAGGGAAGGGAAGACAAGGGAAGGGAAAGGAAGGGAAGGGAGGGGAAGGGAAGGGAAGGGAAGGGAAGGGAAG
>NC_092559.1:52904108-52914108 GCF_037038585.1 Patagioenas fasciata
GCTTGAGATGGCAAGGTAGGGAAGGGAAGGGAAGGGAAGGGAAGGGAAGGGAAGGGAAGGGAAGGGAAGGGAAGGGAAGGGAAGGGAAGGGAAGGGAAGGGAAGGGAAGGGAAGGGAAGGGAAGGGAAGGGAAGGGATGGCAAGGCAATGCATGAGATGGCAAGGCAATGCATGAGATGGCAAGGCAATGCATGAGATGGCAAGGCAAGGCAAGGCAAGGCAAGGCAAGGCAAGGCAAGGCAAGGCAAGGCAAGGCAAGGCAAGGCAAGGCAAGGCAAGGCAAGGCAAGGGAAGGGAAGGGAAGGGAAGGGAAGGGAAGGGAAGGGAAGGGAAGGGAAGGGAAGGGAAGGGAAGGGAAGGGAAGGGAAGGGAAGGGAAGGAATGGCAAGGGAAAGGATGGCAAGAGAAGCGAAAAGAATGGGAAGGGACGGGATTGTAAGGGAAGGAATGGCAAGGGATTGCAGGGAAAGTCAAAGACTAGGAATGGCAAGGCATGAGATGGCAAGGCAAGGCTTGAGATGGCAAGGCAAGGTAGGGAAGGGAAGGGAAGGGAAGGGAAGGGAAGAGAAGGGATGGGAAGGGAAGGGAAAGAAAGGGAAGGGAAGGGAAGGGAAGGGAAGGGAAGGGAAGGGAAGGGAAGGGAAGGGAAGGGAAGGGAAGGGAAGGGAAGGGAAGGGAAGGGAAGGGAAGTGATGGCAAGGCAATGCATGAGATGGCAAGGCAAGGCAAGGCAAGGCAAGGCAATGCAAGGCAAGGGACGGGAAGGGAAGGGAAGGGAAGGGAAGGGAAGGGAAGGGAAGGGAAGGGAAGGGAAGGGAAGGGAAGGGAAGGGAAGGAATGGCAAGGGAAAGGATGGCAAGAGAAGCGAAAAGAATGGGAAGGGACGGGATGGTAAGGGAAGGAATGGCAAGGGATTACAGGGAAAGTCAAAGACAAGGAATGGCAAGGCATGAGATGGCAAGGCAAGGGTTGAGATGGCAAGGCAAGGTAGGGAAGGGAAGGGACGGGAAGGGACGGGAAGGGAAGGGAAGGGAAGGGAAGGGAAGGGAAGGGAAGGAATCGCAAGGGAAAGGATGGCAAGAGAAGCGAAAAGAATGGGAAGGGAAGGGATGGTAAGAGAAGGAATGGCAAGGGATTACAGGGAAAGTCAAAGACAAGGAATGGCAAGGCATGAGATGGCAAGGCAAGGCTTGAGATGGCAAGGCAAGGTAGGGAAGGGAAGGGAAGGGACGGGAAGGAAAGGGAAGGGAAGGGAAGGGAAGGGAAGGGATGGCAAGGGAAGGGAAGGGAAGGGAAGGGAAGGGAAGGGAAGGGAAGGGAAGGGAAGGGAAGGGAAGGGAAGGGAAGGGATGGCAAGGCATCGCATGAGATGGCAAGGGAAGGCAAGGGAAGGCAAGGCAAGGGAAGGGAAGTGAAGGGAAGGCAAGGGACGGGAAGGGAAGGGAAGGGAAGGGAAGGGAAGGGAAGGGAAGGGAAGGGAAGGGAAGGGAAGGGAAGGGAAGGGAAGGGAAGGGAAGGGAAGGGAAGGGAAAGGATGGCAAGGGAAGCGAAAGGGATGGGAAGGGAAGGGATGGTAAGAGAAGTGATGGCAAGGGATTGCAGGGAAAATCAAAGACAAGGAATGGCAAGGCATGAGATGGCAAGGCAAGGCTTGAGATGGCAAGGCAAGGTATGGAAGGGAAGGGAAGGGAAGGGAGGGGAAGAGAAGGGAGGGGAAGGGAAGGAAAGGAAGGGAAGGGAAGGGAAGGGAAGGGAAGGGAAGGGAAAGGAAGGGAAGGGAAGGAAGGGAAGAGAAGGGAAGGGAAGGGAAGGGAAGGGAAGGGAAGGGAAGGGAAGGGAAGGGAAGGGAGGGGAAGGGAAAGGAAGGGAAGGGAGGGGAAGGGAAGGGAAGGGAAGGGAAGGGAAGGGAAGGGAAGGGAAGGGAGGGGAAGGGAAGGGAAGGGAAGGGAAGGGAAGGGAAGGGAAGGGAAGGGAAGGGAAGGGAAGGGAAGGGAAGGGAAGACAAGGGAAGGGAAAGGAAGGGAAGGGAGGGGAAGGGAAGGGAAGGGAAGGGAAGGGAAGGGAAGGGAAGGGAAGGGAAGGGAAGGGAAGGGAAGGGAAGGGAAGGGAAGGGAAGGGAAGGGAAGGGAAGGGAAGGGAAAGGATGGCAAGGGAAGCGAAAGGGATGGGAAGGGAAGGGATGGTAAGAGAAGTGATGGCAAGGGATTGCAGGGAAAATCAAAGACAAGGAATGGCAAGGCATGAGATGGCAAGGCAAGGCTTGAGATGGCAAGGCAAGGTAGGGAAGGGAAGGGAAGGGAAGGGAAGGGAAGGGAAGGGAAGGGAAGGGAAGGGAAGGGAAGGGAAGGGAAGGGAAGGGAAGGGAAGGGAAGGGAAGGGAAGGAAAGGGAAGGGAAGGGATGGCAAGGGATTGCAGGGAAAGTCAAAGACAAGGAATGGCAAGGCATGAGACGGCAAGGCAAGGCTTGAAATGGCAAGGCAAGGTAGGGAAGGGAAGGGAAGGGAAGGGAAGGGAAGGGAATGGGAAGGGAAGGGAAGGGAAGGGAAGGGAAGGGATGGTAAGGGATGGCAAGGGAAGGGATGGCAAGGGAAGGGAAGGGATGGCAAGGGAAGGGAAGGGATCGCAAGGGAAGGGAAGGGATGGCAAGGCAATGCATGGCAAGGCAAGGCAAGGCAAGGCAAGGCAAGGCAAGGGAGGGGAAGGCAAGGGAAGGGAAGGGAAGGGAAGGGAAGGGAAGGGAAGGGAAGGGAAGGGAAGGGAAGGGAAGGGAAGGGAAGGGAAGGGAAGGGAAGGGAAGGGAAGGGAAGGGAAGGGAAGGGAAGGGAAGGGAAGGGAAGGGAAGGGAAGGGAAGGGAAGGGATGGCAAGGCAATGCATGAGATGGCAAGGCAAGGCAAGGCAAGGCAAGGCAAGGCAAGGCAAGGCAAGGCAAGGCAAGGCAAGGCAAGGCAAGGCAAGGGAAGGGAAGGGAAGGGAAGGGAAGGGAAGGGAAGGGAAGGGAAGGGAAGGGAAGGGAAGGGAAGGGAAGGGAAGGGAAGGGAAGGGAAGGGAAGGGAAGGGAAGGGAAGGTATATCTAAGCAAGGCAAGGGATGGCAAGGGACGGCAAGGCAAGTAAATGAATGGCTAAACAAGGCAAGGGATGGCAAGGCATGAGATGGCAAGGCAAGGCAAGGCAGGGCAAGGCAAGGCAAGGCAAGGCAAGGCACGGCAAGGAAAGGCAAGGCAAGGCAAGGCAAGGGACGGGAAGGGAAGGGAAGGGAAGGGAAGGGAAGGGAAGGGAAGGGAAGGGAAGGGAAGGGAAGGGAAGGGAAGGGAAGGGAAGGAATGGCAAGGGAAAGGATGGCAAGGGAAGCGAAAAGAATGGGAAGGGAAGGGATGGTAAGAGAAGGAATGGCAAGGGATTGCAGGGAAAGTCAAAGACAAGGAATGGCAAGGCATGAGATGGCAAGGCAAGGCTTGAGATGGCAAGGCAAGGTAGGGAAGGGAAGGGAAGGGAAGGGAAGGGAAGGGAAGGGAAGGGAAGGGAAGGGAAGGGAAGGGAAGGGAAAGGAAGGGAAGGGAAGGGAAGGGAAGGGAAGGGAAGGGAAGGGAAGGGAAGGAATGGCAAGGGAAAGGATGGCAAGGGAAGCGAAAAGAATGGGAAGGGAAGGGATGGTAAGAGAAGGAATGGCAAGGGATTGCAGGGAAAGTTAAAGACAAGGAATGGCAAGGCATGAGATGGCAAGGCAAGGCTTGAGATGGCAAGGCAAGGTAGGGAAGGGAAGGGAAGGGAAGGGAAGGGAAGGGAAGGGAAGGGAAGGGAAGGGAAGGGATGGCAAAAGATGGCAGGGGAGGGCAAGGGATGGCACGGAAAGTCAAAGACAGGAAATAGCATGGCATGGGATGGCAAGGCAAAGCATGAGACGGCAAGGCAAAGGAAGGGAACGGAAGGGAAGGGATGGGAAGGGAAGGGAAGAAAAGGAAAGGGAAAGGAAGAGAAGGGAAGGGAAGGGAAGGGAAGGGAAGGGAAGAGAAGGGAAGGGAAGGGAAGGGAAGAGAAGGGAAGGGAAGGGAAGGGAAGGGAAGGGAAGGGAAGGGAAGGGAAGGGAAGGGAAGGGAAGGGAAGGGAAGGGAAGGGAAGGGAAGGGAAGGGAAGGGAAGAGATTGCAAGGGAAGGGAAGGGAAGAGATTGCAAGGGAAGGGAAGGGAAGGGAAGGGAAGGGAAGGGAAGGGAAGGGAAGGGAAGGGAAGGGAAGGGAAGGGAAGGGAAGGGAAGGGAAAGGAAAGGATGGCAAGGGAAGCGAAAGGGATGGGAAGGGAAGGGATGGTAAGAGAAGGAATGGCAAGGGATTGCAGGGAAAGTCAAAGACAAGGAATGGCAAGGCATGAGATGGCAAGGCAAGGCTTGAGATGGCAAGGCAAGGTCGGGAAGGGAAGGGAAGGGAAGGGAAGGGAAGGGAAGGGAAGGGAAGGGAAGGGAAGGGAAGGGAAGGGAAGGGAAGAGAAGGGAGGGGAAGGGAAGGGAAGGGAAGGGAAGGGAAGGGAAGGGAAAGGAAGGGAAGGGAAGGGAAGGGAAGGGAAGGGAAGGGAAGGGAAGGGAGGGGAAGGGAGGGGAAGGGAAGGGAAAGGAAGGGAAGGGAAGGGAAGGGAAGGGAAGGGAAGGGAAGGGAAGGGAAGGGAAGGGAAGGGAAGGGAAGGGAAGGGAAGGGAAGGGAAGGGAAGGGAAGGGAAGGGAAGGGAAGGGAAGGGAAGGGAAGGGATGGCAAGGCAATGCATGAGATGGCAAGGCAAGGCATGAGATGGCAAGGCAAGGCAAGGCAAGGCAAGGCAAGGCAAGGCAAGGCAAGGCAAGGCAAGGCAAGGGAAGGGAAGGGAAGGGAAGGGAAGGGAAGGGAAGGGAAGGGAAGGGAAGGGAAGGGAAGGGAAGGGAAGGGAAGGGAAGGGAAGGGAAGGGAAGGGAAGGGATGGCAAGGCAATGCATGAGATGGCAAGGCAATGCATGAGATGGCAAGGCAAGGCAAGGCAGGGCAAGGCAAGGCAAGGCAAGGCAAGGCACGGCAAGGAAAGGCAAGGCAAGGCAAGGCACGGGAAGGGAAGGGAAGGGAAGGGAAGGGAAGGGAAGGGAAGGGAAGAGAAGGGAAGGGAAGGGAAGGGAAGGGAAGGGAAGGGAAGGGAAGGGAAGGGAAGGGAAGGGAAGGGAAGGGAAGGGAAGGGAAGGGAAGGGAAGGGAAGGGAAGGGAAGGGAAGGGAAGGGAAGGGATGGCAGGGCAATGCATGAGATGGCAAGGCAATGCATGAGATGGCAAGGCAAGGCAAGGCAAGGCAAGGCAAGGCAAGGCAAGGCAAGGGATGGCAAGGGAAGGGAAGGGAAGGGAAGGGAAGGGAAGGGAAGGGAAGGGAAGGGAAGGGAAGGGAAGGGAAGGAATGGCAAGGGAAAGGATGGCAAGAGAAGCGAAAAGAATTGGAAGGGACGGGATGGTAAGGGAAGGAATGGCAAGGGATTGCAGGGAAAGTCAAAGACTAGGAATGGCAAGGCATGAGATGGCAAGGCAAGGCTTGAGATGGCAAGGCAAGGTAGGGAAGGGAAGGGAAGGGAAGGGAAGGGAAGGGAAGGGAAGGGAAGGGAAGGGAAGAGAAGAGAAGGGAGGGGAAGGGAAGGGAAAGAAAGGGAAGGGAAGGGAAGGGAAGGGAAGGGAAGGGAAGGGAAGGGAAGGGAAGGGAAGGGAAGGGAAGGGAAGGAATGGCAAGGGAAAGGATGGCAAGAGAAGCGAAAAGAATGGGAAGGGAAGGGATGGTAAGGGAAGGAATGGCAAGGGATTGCAGGGAAAGTCAAAGACTAGGAATGGCAAGGCATGAGATGGCAAGGCAAGGGTTGAGATGGCAAGGCAAGGTAGGGAAGGGAAGGGACGGGAAGGGACGGGAAGGGAAGGGAAGGGAAGGGAAGGGAAGGGAAGGGAAGGGAAGGAATGGCAAGGGAAAGGATGGCAAGAGAAGCGAAAAGAATGGGAAGGGAAGGGATGGTAAGAGAAGGAATGGCAAGGGATTACAGGGAAAGTCAAAGACAAGGAATGGCAAGGCATGAGATGGCAGGGCAAGGCTTGAGATGGCAAGGCAAGGTAGGGAAGGGAAGGGACGGGAAGGGAAGGGAAGGGAAGGGAAGGGAAGGGATGGCAACGGAAGGGAAGGGAAGGGAAGGGAAGGGAAGGGAAGGGAAGGGAAGGGAAGGGAAGGGAAGGGAAGGAATGGCAAGGGAAAGGATGGCAAGAGAAGCGAAAAGAATGGGAAGGGACGGGATGGTAAGGGAAGGAATGGCAAGGGATTGCAGGGAAAGTCAAAGACTAGGAATGGCAAGGCATGAGATGGCAAGGCAAGGGTTGAGATGGCAAGGCAAGGTAGGGAAGGGAAGGGACGGGAAGGGACGGGAAGGGAAGGGAAGGGAAGGGAAGGGAAGGGAAGGGAAGGGAAGGGAAGGGAAGGGAAGGAATGGCAAGGGAAAGGATGGCAAGAGAAGCGAAAAGAATGGGAAGGGAAGGGATGGTAAGAGAAGGAATGGCAAGGGATTACAGGGAAAGTCAAAGACAAGGAATGGCAAGGCATGAGATGGCAGGGCAAGGCTTGAGATGGCAAGGCAAGGTAGGGAAGGGAAGGGACGGGAAGGGAAGGGAAGGGAAGGGAAGGGAAGGGATGGCAACGGAAGGGAAGGGAAGGGAAGGGAAGGGAAGGGAAGGGAAGGGAAGGGAAGGGAAGGGAAGGGAAGGGAAGGGATGGCAAGGCATCGCATGAGATGGCAAGGCAAGGCAAGGGAAGGCAAGGCAAGGGAAGGGAAGGGAAGGGAAGGCAAGGGACGGGAAGGGAAGGGAAGGGAAGGGAAGGGAAGGGAAGGGAAGGGAAGGGAAGGGAAGGGAAGGGAAGGGAAGGGAAGGGAAGGGAAGGGAAGGGAAGGGAAGGGAAGGGAAGGGAAGGGAAAGGATGGCAAGGGAAGCGAAAGGGATGGGAAGGGAAGGGATGGTAAGAGAAGTGATGGCAAGGGATTGCAGGGAAAGTCAAAGACAAGGAATGGCAAGGCATGAGATGGCAAGGCAAGGCTTGAGATGGCAAGGCAAGGTATGGAAGTGAAGGGAAGGGAGGGGAAGAGAAGGGAGGGGAAAGGAAGGAAAGGAAGGGAAGGGAAGGGAAGGGAAGGGAAGGGAAGGGAAGGGAAGGGAAGGGAAGGGAAGGGAAGGGAAGGGAAGGGAAGGGAAGGGAAGGGAAGGGAGGGGAAGGGAAAGGAAGGGAAGGGAAGCGAGGGGAAAGGAAAGGGAAGGGAGGGGAAGGGAAGGGAAGGGAAGGGAAGGGAAGGGAAGGGAAGGGAAGGGAAGGGAAGGGAAGGGAAGGGAAGGGAAGGGAAGGGAAGGGAAGGGAAGGGAAGGGAAGGGAAAGGAAGGGAAGGGAAAGGAAGGGAAGGGAGGTGAAGGGAAGGGAGGGGAAGGGAAGGGAAGGGAAGGGAAGGGAAGGGAAGGGAAGGGAAGGGAAAGGAAGGGAAGGGAGGGGAAGGGAAGGGAAGGGAAGGGAAGGGAAGGGAAGGGAAGGGAAGGGAAGGGAAGGGAAGGGAAGGGAAGGGAAGGGAAGGGAAAGGAAGGGAAGGGAGGGGAAGGGAAGGGAAGGGAAGGGAAGGGAAGGGAAGGGAAGGGAAGGGAAGGGAAGGGAAGGGAAGGGAAGGGAAGGGAAGGGAAGGGAAGGGAAGGGAAGGGAAGGGAAGGGAAGGGAAGGGAAGGGAAGGGAAGGAAAGGGAAGGGAAGGGAAGGGATGGCAAGGGATTGCAGGGAAAGTCAAAGACAAGGAATGGCAAGGCATGAGACGGCAAGGCAAGGCTTGAAATGGCAAGGCAAGGTAGGGAAGGGAAGGGAAGGGAAGGGAATGGGAAGGGAAGGGAAGGGAAGGGAAGGGAAGGGAAGGGAAGGGAAGGGAAGGGAAGGGAAGGGATGGTAAGGGATGGCAAGGGAAGGGATGGCAAGGGAAGGGAAGGGATGGCAAGGGAAGGGAAGGGATCGCAAGGGAAGGGAAGGGATGGCAAGGCAATGCATGGCAAGGCAAGGCAAGGCAAGGCAAGGCAAGGCAAGGCAAGGCAAGGCAAGGCAAGGCAAGGGATGGCAAGGGAAGGGAAGGGAAGGGAAGGGAAGGGAAGGGAAGGGAAGGGAAGGGAAGGGAAGGGAAGGGAAGGGAAGGAATGGCAAGGGAAAGGATGGCAAGAGAAGCGAAAAGAATGGGAAGGGACGGGATGGTAAGGGAAGGAATGGCAAGGGATTGCAGGGAAAGTCAAAGACTAGGAATGGCAAGGCATGAGATGGCAAGGCAAGGCTTGAGATGGCAAGGCAAGGTAGGGAAGGGAAGGGAAGGGAAGGGAAGGGAAGGGAAGGGAAGAGAAGAGAAGGGAGGGGAAGGGAAGGGAAAGAAAGGGAAGGGAAGGGAAGGGAAGGGAAGGGAAGGGAAGGGAAGGGAAGGGAAGGGAAGGGAAGGGAAGGGAAGGAATGGCAAGGGAAAGGATGGCAAGAGAAGCGAAAAGAATGGGAAGGGAAGGGATGGTAAGGGAAGGAATGGCAAGGGATTGCAGGGAAAGTCAAAGACTAGGAATGGCAAGGCATGAGATGGCAAGGCAAGGGTTGAGATGGCAAGGCAAGGTAGGGAAGGGAAGGGACGGGAAGGGACGGGAAGGGAAGGGAAGGGAAGGGAAGGGAAGGGAAGGGAAGGAATGGCAAGGGAAAGGATGGCAAGAGAAGCGAAAAGAATGGGAAGGGAAGGGATGGTAAGAGAAGGAATGTCAAGGGATTACAGGGAAAGTCAAAGACAAGGAATGGCAAGGCATGAGATGGCAGGGCAAGGCTTGAGATGGCAAGGCAAGGTAGGGAAGGGAAGGGACGGGAAGGGAAGGGAAGGGAAGGGAAGGGAAGGGAAGGGATGGCAAGGGAAAGGATGGCAAGAGAAGCGAAAAGAATGGGAAGGGACGGGATGGTAAGGGAAGGAATGGCAAGGGATTGCAGGGAAAGTCAAAGACTAGGAATGGCAAGGCATGAGATGGCAAGGCAAGGGTTGAGATGGCAAGGCAAGGTAGGGAAGGGAAGGGACGGGAAGGGAAGGGAAGGGAAGGGAAGGGAAGGGAAGGGAAGGGAAGGAAAGGGAAGGGAAGGGAAGGGAAGGGAAGGGAAGGGAAGGGAAGGGAAGGGAAGGGAAGGGAAGGGAAAGGATGGCAAGGGAAGCGAAAAGAATGGGAAGGGAAGGGATGGTAAGAGAAGGAATGGCAAGGGATTACAGGGAAAGTCAAAGACAAGGAATGGCAAGGCATGAGATGGCAGGGCAAGGCTTGAGATGGCAAGGCAAGGTAGGGAAGGGAAGGGACGGGAAGGGAAGGGAAGGGAAGGGAAGGGAAGGGAAGGGATGGCAACGGAAGGGAAGGGAAGGGAAGGGAAGGGAAGGGAAGGGAAGGGAAGGGAAGGGAAGGGAAGGGAAGGGAAGGGAAGGGAAGGGAAGGGAAGGGATGGCAAGGCATCGCATGAGATGGCAAGGCAAGGCAAGGGAAGGCAAGGCAAGGGAAGGGAAGGGAAGGCAAGGGACGGGAAGGGAAGGGAAGGGAAGGGAAGGGAAGGGAAGGGAAGGGAAGGGAAGGGAAGGGAAGGGAAGGGAAGGGAAGGGAAAGGATGGCAAGGGAAGCGAAAAGAATGGGAAGGGAAGGGATGGTAAGAGAAGGAATGGCAAGGGATTACAGGGAAAGTCAAAGACAAGGAATGGCAAGGCATGAGATGGCAGGGCAAGGCTTGAGATGGCAAGGCAAGGTAGGGAAGGGAAGGGACGGGAAGGGAAGGGAAGGGAAGGGAAGGGAAGGGAAGGGATGGCAACGGAAGGGAAGGGAAGGGAAGGGAAGGGAAGGGAAGGGAAGGGAAGGGAAGGGAAGGGAAGGGAAGGGAAGGGAAGGGAAGGGAAGGGAAGGGAAGGGATGGCAAGGCATCGCATGAGATGGCAAGGCAAGGCAAGGGAAGGCAAGGCAAG